>NC_045970.1:5519308-5660965 GCF_010909765.2 Amblyraja radiata
TAGAATTTAGAAGATTGAGGGGGGATCTTATAGAAACGTATAAAATTGTTAAGGGGTTGGACAGGCTGGATGCAGGAAGATTATTCCCGATGTTGGGGAAGTCCAGAACTAGGTATCACAGTTTAAGGATAAGAGGGAAGTCTTTTAGGACCGAGATGAGAAAATCATTTTTTACACAGAGAGTGGTGAATCTGTGGAATTCTCCGCCACAGAAGGTAGTTGAGGCCAGTTCATTGGCTATATTTAAGAGGGAGTTAGATGTGGCCCATGTGGCTAAAGGGATCAGGGGGTATGCAGAGAAGGCAGGTACAGGATACTGAATTGGATGATCAGCCATGATCATATTGAATGGCGGTGCAGGCTCGAATGGCCTACTCCTGCACCTATTTTCTATGTTAAGTACTAGAGAAAAGAAAATTCTATAGACATGTTAATGACCAATTACTGTGGACGTCAAGAAAAATAAGTTTAGTTTAGTTTAGTTTAGTTTAGTTTAGAGATAATGCGTGGAAACAGGCCCTTCGGCCCACCGTTCACATCGATCAGCGATCCCCGTACATTATCCTACACACACTATCCTACACACACCAGGGACAATTTACACATACACCAAGCCAATTAACCTACAAACCCTTGTGGAGTGTGGGAGGAAACAGAAGTTCTCGGAGTAAACCCACGCAAGTCACAGAGAGAACGTACAAACTCCTAACAGACACCGCCCGTAGTCGGGATCGAACCCGGGTTTCTGTCACTGCAAGCAACTCTACCACTGTGCACTGCTGCCTTCTTTGAAGCTAAATCTAATTTTAATTGCTCCGTTACTTTGCCCTTTAAGATAAATTCTCTCTGTTCCACCAATGGCCCTCTCCACTATCTCCGCTATACAGACTGACGTTTCTTTCTCGGTTCTGGTCCCATTTCTCTTTCCATAGGTGTGCGTGACTAGTTTAGTTTTTTCCAGCAGTTTCTGTTTTTATTTCAGATTCCTAACATATGTTTTTTCACATTCTCAAATCTTTAAAAGTATTGAGTCGATGGAAGATGAGGTAATGTTTGAATATAGTGTATGGTAATCTAATCGTGTCTGAAAAAAACATCAGATTGTAGTTCCTAAGCCCCAGAATTTGCGAATAATTTGTACATTAATAGCTGCACACATTTTAACAAGGCAAGTTTGATACAGGAACTTAATTAGCAGGTTTTCTTTTCTTTTCTTTGGCTGTGGTGAAAAGACCAACTCTCAATTGGACATCTTTCATAATTTGAAAATTAAAGTTGACTTCTGCATATATCTATTGCAAAGGTTCTTTGTTAAAGGAATTCCAACTCGTGAAACCTAATCCTATTGCTGGCACTATTTATGGTTATTCTACTTTGGAGGCAGAGATGAGTCTTAATGTGACTCATGTGTCTGGATATTAACTGAGCTCATTGCACAAGCACTGTGGCTACAAGAAGAAATCAGAGTCTGGGTATTCTGTGAAGAGAAACTCATCTGCTGACTTCCCCCTAGCTTCTTCACAATCCAGAAGGCATGATTCTGGAGTAGTTTTGGACTGATCTTCTCTTTCCTGGATGGGTGCAAACAAGTAATGCTCAAACAGCTCAGCATTATTCAGGACAGTAAGCCACTTCACTGGCAACGCAGCCCCCAGCTTAGATTAACCACTTATTCCATCACCTGGACAATGTGTACAATAATGCACACTTCTTCACCATATAACCATATAACCATATAACAATTACAGCACGGAAACAGGCCATCTCGGCCCTACAAGTCCGTGCCGGACAATTATTTTCCCCTAGTCCCATCTACCTGCACTCAGACCATAACCCTCCATTCCTTTCCCATCCATATACCTATCCAATTTATTTTTAAATGATAAAATCGAACCTGCCTCCACCATTTCCACTAGAAGATCACCTTGGAAAGACTTTACTTTTTCATCATCATCTTGGCAAGATGATGCCCAGAGTAGGTGAATCGAGGACCAGAGGACATGGGTTTAAGTTGAAGGGGAAAAGATTTAATAGGAACCCGAGGGGTAACCTTTGCCCACAAAGGATGATGGATGTATAGAACAAGCTGCCAGAGGAGGTAGTTGAGGCAACATTTAAGAAACAGTTAGACAGGTACATGGATAGGACAGGTTTGGAGGGATATGGACAAATGCAGGCAGGTGGGACTAGTGTAGCTTGGACATGTTGGCCGATGTAGGCAGGTTGGGCCAAAGGGCCTGATTCCGCACAGTATCACTCTGTGCCTCTAAGATTTCTTCACCTGAACCTTCCATGCTCGTGGCCCCTCCTACTAGTTTAGTTTAGTTTATTGTCATGTTATGCAGTGAGAAGCTTTTGTTGTGTGCCAACCAGTCAGCAGAAAGACAATACATGATTACAATCAAGTTATTTACAGTGTATAGATACATGATAAGGGAATAACATTTAGTACAAGATAAAGCCAGCAAAGTCCGATCAAAGTTAGTCCGAGGGTCACCAATAAAGTGGATAGTAGTTCAGCGCTGCTCTCTAGTTGTGGTAGGATGATCCAGTTGACTAATAACTGCTAGGAAGAAACTATCCGAAGGTCACCAAAGAGGTAAATAGAAGCCCAAAGGTTGCAGACGTTGAAATATCATGCGTTCTCTTTCAATTCACATATTATTTGAATTGGAAATATATGACCATAATTTCATCATCATCAATGGGCTACAATTTCAGGAACTCCGTCTCAACATTGTTCTGGGACTAATTTTGCTACAAGCTCTGCAATATCCATTGGCGACTCACCAATACTTAGACAAGGCAGGTGGGCATAGTTAGTAGATGCACACCTTGCCAATGATGCCCATATCCATTATTTAATCAAATATATACAATGCCACAATTTATTATTATATAATATATAATGCAAAGATCTAGGTGCTCATATTACTCACAAAACTAAAATGCTCATAATTCTGTGGCAGAAATGCAATGCTGTTAGTAGAGCTACTGCCTCACAGATCCAGTGGCACAGGTTCAATCTTGGCGTTAGGTGCATTCTGTGTGGAGTTTGCAAGTTCTCTCTGCAACTGCGTGGGTTTGTACTTTGCTTTCCTCTCACATACCAAAGACATGTAGACTGATTGATTATTTGTCTACAGAGTGTAAGTGAATCATAGCCTGCAGTGGGTGTTAAGAACGGAATACGGGGGGAATGAATTCAGTCCAAGCGGCACAGTGCAGACCAACACTTCAATTCAGTTCAAGCAGCACAGTGCAGACCAACCCTTCAATTCAGTCCAAGCGGCACAGAGCAGACCAACCCTTCAATTCAGTTCACTCACGGCGTAGACTCACAGTTCTGGACTCAACTCTCACTCATGGTCTTCCGGTGAGACTGACCGACGTCCGGCCTCCGGGGCTTCATTATCCTGGTTCCCCGGAAGGGGCGTTACCTTCATAATGGTGACTGACAGGCAAGAAGACCAATCTGCTGATCTCATGGTTTATTAAACATTCATAACTTTTTTATTATTTCACCAATCGGAAAAAACCTTGGGGTGGTTGGAAGAGAGGAGGACGGTGAATAAGATGGCGAAAAAAATCATAGCGATATAGGGTAGCGTTTTTTCTAAAATTTATTCACAACGTAGACAGGAAGTGGTCAAGATGAGACTTTTAGTAATAGTATAGATACATATCACCACCAATGGAATTTGAATTTCAGATTAATTGTTAAATTCATATGCATTCAAGTCATACTGTAATGTCAGGATTCATGTTTATGGAAGGTAATACAAAGATCTAAACAACTTTGGGTGAGAAAGCAAAATAATAGTGGTTTATACTCTAAACATTGCACCACAACACTTCACTTGTGCTTACCAAGATTGTAGACATATTGGCAATCTTAAATTTTTTTTTAATGCTTACTTGTTAATATATTGAAGGAAAATAATCCTAATATCACACTCCAATGAAAAACTGAGAAGCAATATAATTTACTGTAAATTCTTTTAGACCTCGATATTGCATATGAAATTATGCTCACAATTTTATAATTTTGGGCTTTAACTTTGTGATGTTTCAGGAAAGTAGATTCTTCTTTTAGAAACATAGAAGTCAAGTCAAGTCACTTTTATTTATATAGCACATTTATAAAACAACTCTCGTTGACCAAAGTGCTTTACATTGGTGGAGGTACTAACACATAGAAAATTGGTGAAGGAGGAGGAGGCCATTCGGCCCTTCGAGCTAGCACCGCCATTCATTGTAATCATTGCTGATCATTGCTGATCGTCCCCAATCAATATCCCGTGCCTGCCTTCTCCATGCCTTTATGTCCCTATTAAAAATAACTTTTGGAAGCAGGCTTATCATGTCGGCCATTTCATGAGTAGATGCCACCACATGCCGTAATAGTTGACTAAGCAGCACCCAGCATTGCTCCATATTTTTGAACAATTACTTAATTCTGTCCTACTGCAAGCTCCAGCTGATCCATTCTAACTGACAGGAGTTTCATCTCTTGCAAAAAAATATTCTCAATAATTTGCTATATTTTTCATAAAACATAGGACATTCACATCAAAGTGGCAAAACAGTATATCCATTTTAAACATAGGATATTGCACATAAATGAAGGTATTCATATTTTCAACAGAACTGGCTCATTCCTAGTGTTGATATTAATGTTGATTTGGAGAATGAATCCTAATTGCTGCTATATTCTAAGAATGCTATCTTGGTTACGTTCCAGCATCTGTTTTGTGGTCAATTATGTTTGGTATCACTGAAAGGGTGCTTCAGTTTGGAGAGCATACTTGGCATGTGATTGAGGTGATGAAGCCTTCTTAATGGTTAAACCCCTGTCCCACAGTATGAGTTCATTCTATGAGTTCTCCCGGGTTTGCCCTGATTAGAACTCGGAGATTTACAGCAATGGCCACTCGTCGGTACTCGGGGCTCTCGTGGACATTTTTCATCATGTTGAAAAATCTTCACGAGTCTTCCTGTGCTTAACTGTCGTTAGCGAGTCTTCCCGAGTCTTACTTGCCGTTAGCGCAAAGAGACGTCCCCGAGCTCCGACATACCCGCTACATTCATTCTCCGTGCTTACTACGAGTTTGATTTTTTTTAAACTTGGGAGAGCTCTTGGAATGAACTTGTACCGTGGGACAGGGCTATTAGTAGGATCTGATTTGTAGAGGGCTGTAAAGCTAATGAAGCAGTTTAGTACTGTGAGCAAAATGGCGTCTTCTGTAGCTGCTAGATCTACCAGCACACTGCTACTTTCCCCCACTAATAAGCATGGTAAATGTTTTTACAGGACTTGTTACCACTGAGCGAACCTTGGTTAGTTTGAGCGATCCCGACGCAAGAGTCTGATGATGTCCCACTCACCGCTAACCACCTCTGCACATGTCCAGGTCACCTACACATTAAGAACCAGTGGCAGATGCTAGTATCAGGGCAGTAGCTGGACTCTGCAACATGAGCAATACCAAGAAGGGGAAACAAAGTATGCAAAAGAAGAAGCAATGAGCTCTGAAAACGAATGAATACGTGACTAGTCTCATTGATCTATAAGAGTCATTCCACATGGTTACATTTGGCCCATGATAGGCCTTCAACATTCAGTCTGTTCCTGGGTGTAGGCCTGCAGACACATGAAGCTCCAGTGATTATTTTGATTATCATCTTCACACATTTGACCGGGAAGCCAATAGTAGGCATCCAGTGACCATATTAATGATCTGTTAAATTCCTCTGAGATGATTGCAGCATCTCACCCTCCACTGCACTGAGCAAACCTTGGACAGAAATCTCTTTCAGAATGAAACATCCCAATAACTCAGCAACTGAAGCTCAGCTTTGTGTAGAGTGTGCGGACAACGCTGAGCATGGTAGGGGCTCTTCAGGGCTGTTGTGGCCGCCTTATGCACAAGTGGCACTTTAAAAATTCACCTGGCTACAACTGCAGAAACTCTGATCAGCCCAAGGGGTACATGATAGCATAGAAAAATAGAAACATAGAAAATAGGTGCAGGAGTAGGCCATTCGGCCCTTCGAGCTTGCACCGCCATTCAATATGATCATGGCTGATCATCCTGTACCTGCTTTCTCTCCATACCCCCTGATCCCTTTAGCCACAAGGGCCACATCTAACTCCCTCTTAAATATAGCCAATGAACTGGCCTCAACTGCATTCTGTGGCAGAGAATTCTAGAGATTCACCACTCTCTGTGTAAAAAATATTTTTCTCATCTCAGTCCTAAAAGATTTCCCCTTTATCCGTAAACTGTGACCCCTTGTTCTGGACTTCCCCAACATCGGGAACAATCTTCCTGCATCTAGCCTCTCCAACCCCTTAAGAAATTTGTAAGTTTCTATAAGATCCCTCCTCAATCTTCTAAATTCTAGCGAGTACAAGCCGAGTCAACCCAGTCTTTCTTCATATGAAAGTCCTGACATCCCAGGAATCAGTCTGGTGAACCTTCTCTGTACTCCCTCTATGGCAAGAATGTCCTTCCTCAGATTAGGAGGCCAAAACTGTACACAATACTTCAGGTGTGGTCTCACCAAGTCCTTGTACAACTGCAGTAGAACCTCCCTGCTCCTATACTCAAATCCTTTTGCTATGAATACTAACATACTATTCGCTTTCTGCACTGCCTGTTGCACCTGCATGCCTACTTTCAATGGTACACAAAAATGCTGGAGAAACTCAGCGGGTGCAGCAGCATCTATGGAGCGAAGGAAATAGGCGACGTTTCGGCCCGAAACGTCGCCTATTTCCTTCGCTCCATAGATGCTGCTGCACCCGCTGAGTATCTCCAGCAATTTTGTGTACCTTCGATCTTCCAGCATCTGCAGTTCCTTCTTGAACACTTTGCCTACTTTCAATGACTGGTGTACCATGACACCCAGGTCTCGTTGCATCACCCCTTTTCCTAATCGGCCACCATTCAGGTAATAGTCTACTTTCCTGTTCATGCCACCAAAGTGGATAACCTCACATTTATCCACATTATACTGCATCTGCCATGTATTTGCCCACTCACCCAGCCTATCCAAGTCATCTTGCAGCCTCCTAGCATCCTCCTCACAGCTAATATGTTCCCCCAGCTTCGTATCATCCGCAAACTTGGAGATGTTGCATTCAATTCCCTCGTCCAAATCATTAATATACATTGTAAATAGCTGGGGTCCCAGCACTGAGCCTTGCGGTACCCCACTAGTCACTGCCTGCCATTCTGAAAAGGACCCGTTAACTCCTACTCTTTGCTTCCTGTCTGCCAGCCAGTTCTCTATCCACATCAATACTGAACCCCCAATACCCTCCAATCCTCAGGAACTACTCCAGAATCGAAAGAGTTTTGAAAAATTATCACTATTGCATCCACTATATCTGGGGCTACTTCCTTAAGTACTCTGGGATGCAGCCTATCTGGCCCTGGGGATTTATCGGCCTTTAATCCATTCAATTTACCTAACACCACTTCCTGGCTAACCTGGATTTCACTCAGTTCCTCCATCTCATTTGACCCCCGGTCCCCTGATATTTCCGGCAGATTAATTGTCTTCCTTAGTGAAGGCAGAATCAAAGTAGTTATTCAATTGGTCTGCCATGTCCTTGTTCCCCATGATCAATTCACCTGTTTCTGACGGCAAGGGACCTACATTTGTTTTAACTAATCTTTTTCTCTTCACATAAAATATTTTGCAGTCAGTTTTTATGTTCCCTGCCAATTTTCTTTCATAATCTATTTTCCCTTTCCTAATTAAGCCCTTTGTCCTCCTCTGCTGGACCCTGAATTTCTCCCAGTCTTCTGGTAGGCTGCTTTTTCTGGCTAATTTGTATGCTTCATCTTTTGTTTTGATACTATCCCTGATTTCCCTTGTTATCCACAGATGCACTACCTTCCCTGATTTATTCTTTTGCCAAACTGGGATGAACAATTGTTGTAGTTCATCCATGCAGCCATTAAATGCCTTCCATTGCATATCCACCGTCAACCCTTTAAGAATCAATTGCCAGTCTATCTTGGCCAATTCACGTCTCATACCCTCAAAGTTACCTTTCTTTAAGTTCAGAACCTTTGTTTCTGAATTAATTATCTCACTCTCCATCCTAATGAAGAAATCAACCATATTATGGTCACTCTTGCCCAAGGGGCCA
This sequence comes from Amblyraja radiata, assembly GCF_010909765.2. NCBI lineage: Eukaryota > Metazoa > Chordata > Chondrichthyes > Rajiformes > Rajidae > Amblyraja > Amblyraja radiata. The sequence continues at coordinate 5,527,476 of NC_045970.1, forward strand.
CGCACAACAAGACTGCTAACTAACCCTTCCTCATTACTCAATACCCAGTCTAGAATAGCCTGCTCTCTCGTTGGTTCCTCTACATGTTGGTTTAGGAAACTATCCCGCATACATTCCAAGAAATCCTCTTCCTCAGCACCCCTGCCAATTTGATTCACCCAATCTATATGTAGATTGAAGTCACCCATTATAACTGTTTTACCTTTGTTGCACGCATTTCTAATTTCCTGTTTGATGCCATCGCCAACTCCACTACTACTGTTAGGTGGCCTGTACACAACTCCCACTAGCGTTTTCTGCCCCTTAGTGTTTTGCAGCTCTACCCATATTGATTCCACATCCTCCAAGCTAATGTCCTTCCTTTCTATTGCGTTAATCTCCTCTCTAACTAGCAACGCTGCCCCACCTCCTTTTCCTTTCTGTCTATCTCTCCTGAATATTGAATATCCCTGGATGTTCAGCTCCCAGCCTTGGTCACCCTGGAGCCATGTCTCCATGATCCCAACTATATCATAGTCATTAATAGCTATCTGCACATTCAACTCATCCACCTTATTATGAATGCTCCTTGCATTGAGACACAAAGCCTTCAGGCTTGTTTTTACAACACTCTTACCCTTTATACAATTATGTTGAAAAATGGCCCTTTTTGATTTTTGCCCTGGATTTGTCTGCCTACCACTTTTACATTTCACTATTGCTTCTACCCTCATTTTACACCCCTCTGTCTCTCTGCTCACACATTTAAGAAACCCACCACCTCTTATTCTCTGTTTATTATCTTTTTCTTCTTTCCCCCCTACATGTTGGTTCTGAGTGCTTCCCTTCTCTGCCTCCTGCCTCACACACTGTCTACTAGCTTTCTCTATTTGAGTCCCTCCCCCCAACCGTTCTAGTTTAAAGTCTCTCCAGTAGCCTTTGCAAATCTCCCCGCCAGGAGCATCTTACATTAACCAGGAAATAACTGTGTCACCCACATTACTGTCTCTAGTTATCTACATCAATTGATGGTAGAAATCTTTGGCCTGATGTACATATTTTCTTTGGCTCAGCGTTTGTTCAGAGCTATTTATGAATCATAAATAGACCATGATTGCAAGGTGCTCAGTCTTCCGTTGGCTGATAATGTGATGCTGGCTGATATTCCTCTTCAATTACTGGAGACTCTGACCTCACACTTGTCTCTGTTCCAACTGTGAGCAGGCAAACTGGTTTATTTTACATGGCATATATAGATTGCTGCCGTTTCTTTGAGAAATTCATCCATTTCCTACTTCACTCATGACTCTTTGTTACATCAAAATAGTGAAATGTGCCACAATTCTTCAAAAACAATGAATTATTCTACGTTATCAATCTGTACACCAATTGAAACCACCTCTTAAAGGAAGGTCGTGACCCCAAATGTCATTGTTATTCACCTCTACATAGTCATAGTCATCATGTCATAGAGTGATACAGTGTGGAAACAGGCCCTTCAGCCCAACTCACCCACACCAGCCAACATGCCCCACCTACACTAGTCCCACCTGCCTGTGTTTGGTCCATATCCCTCCAAACCTGTCCTACCCATGTACCTGTCTAACTGTTTCTTAAACGTTGGGATAATCCCTGCATCAACTACCTCCTCTGCCAGCTTGTTCCATACACCCACCACCCATTGTGTGAAAAAGTTACCCCTCAGATTCCTATTAAATCTTTTCCCCATCAACTTAAACCTGTCCTCTGACCCTTGATTCTACCTGATCTATTCCTCTCATGATTTTATACATATGCTGTCTGACCCAATGCGTTCTTTCGGCGCTTTGCTTTTCGTTCGGCATCAGCAGTTTCTTGTGTCTCCTTATAAAATGAGAACTTGCTCTCACTTCCTTCCACTGAATTCTCTCAGGATAATGAACGAGTGGCAGAAAACTAAGACAGATTGATAGAAAGAGAGAAAGATAGAGGGAAATAAACGCAACTGTTTCACTCAGAATTGTATATTGATGGATTGTGCATAGATGATTGGTCTAATGAAGTGCTGGGGGATTACTCTTTCTCTGGGCTTAACACTGGAGGCCATTCCCCTCTGTGAGGGAGATATTACCTTGTTAAAGTTTACGGATTAATCGCCTTGTAAATGAAGCATTTTCATGAGCTTGGGGCAGGCAGATATCCAAGATGTGCTCATGGTGATATCAATTACACCCAGTAACAAGGATGCCTTCCCACTGACTGCACAGATTCGAGGACAGCAGGACACTGGCAGGCACAACCTGTGGTGTCAAAGCCACTATCCTATTTATAACAAGTGTACACTGCTGACCTGGCACTTGATGCAATAAAATACACTGCTTGTGAATAAGCGGCCCATTTCTCTTTGGGACATGTTGGCTGGTGTGGGCAAGTTGGGCCAAAGGGCCTGTTTCCACACTGTATCACTCTATGACCTTCACAAGCACATGATCAGCTGTAGCACTGGGATTTCTGCAGATGGATTTTTTTTGTTATTTTAATGATGTGTCTTGAGATTTCAGAATAAACGGTCGCACATTTACATAGAAATGAGGAGAAATGTTTTCTTTCAGGGTGTCCTGGACCTTTGGAATTCTTTTCTCCAGAGGGTTGTTTAGGCTGAATCATTAAATGTATTGAAATCTTTCTTTCTTTGATTTGAATCCAAGAAATAAAGATTTTTGGATTACAGGAACGTTGAGGGGAATATATGGGAAAGTGGAGCAGTGGCTAAAATCAGATTAGAGCAAGGGACCAAGTAGTCTATTACTACTCCTATTTATACATAAACTCTGATGTTCTTATGACTTCTAAGAAGGGTAATTTCATTCTGTACTATTTGTCCATATTGTGCCTGGTTTACAACTCTGCCAAGGAAATTATTACCTCTGATTTCTACGTTTCAAGATGTTAAGCCCCTGTCCCACTTACGTGTCCTTGGCATGCTAATTACGCGACCTTGGAGTCGCGTTGAGGTGCGATGGTCCGGCGAGAGTCGCGCGCGTCATCATGCGCCCGCACAGCCGTCTGGAGTGCGTGACATCATTTGAAGATGGACACAAAATGCAGGAGTAACTCAACAGAACCGGCAGCATCTCTGGAGAGAAGCAATGGGTGATGTTTCGGGTCGAGACTCTTCTTCAGTCTGAAAGAAGGGTCTTGACCCGAAACGTCATCTATTCCTTCTCTCCAGAGATGCTGCCGGTCCTGCTGAGTTACTCCTGCATTTTGTGTCTATCTTCAATTTTTTTGGCCCTGCTCTGGGAGTAGAAGTGGGGGCGGATCCGGATCCGCAAAGGCCGTGAGCCCCAGGCCGAGTTTGACGATCGTTTGTCTGCTTCTGCTGCTGTTGGAGGTAAGACATTGCATCGCGCCAGGGTCTTGGGCCTGTCCCACTTTGGCCGTCAATTACGTGACAGGCCGCTGGCACGTGAAGATTTCGTTTGGTACAAAATCCTGGAGCGCCGCACGATACCGCGCACAACTCCATACCCCTCAGCGCTTCTCAGTGGGACCAGCCTCGTGCAGCCACACGATGCCCGTGCATCTCAACGTGACGACGAGGTCGCGTAATTTGCACGTAAGTGGGACAGGGCTTTTAGACTTCTGGTTCTCTTTGGTGGGAAACCTGACACCAACTTCGAGAATCATGTTCATAAGTGATCGGAGAAGAATTAGGCCGTTTGGCCCATCAAGTCTACTCTGCCATTCAATCATGGCTGATCTATCTCTTCCTCCTAACCCCATTCTCCCGCCTTCTTCCCATAACCTCTGACACCAGCACTAATCAAGAATCTATCTATCTCTGTCTTAAAAATATCCATTGACTTGGCCTCCACAACCTCTGTGGCAAAGAATTCCACAGATTCACCACCCTCTGACTAAAGAAATTCCTCCTCATCTCCTTCCTAAAGGAACATCCTTTAATTCTGAAGCTGTGAGCTCTGGTCCTAGACTTCGCCACTAGTGGAAACATCCTCTCCACATCCACTCTATCCAGGCCTTTCACTATTTGGTTAGATTCTATTTGGTGCCCCCTCATCCTTCCAAACTCCAGCGAGTACAGGTCCAGTACCGTCGAACGCTCATCAAATGTTAACCCACTCATTCCTGGAATCATTCTCGTAAACCTACGAACACTAAACCTCAAATCTTGTGAACATCTATAATTTCCTCTTAATATTAAGCTTCCATTGTATAGTGTTCTGATCGTTTTATTCTCTGCAACTTTATTGTTTTGGTTTTGCTGTTCCCAATTTCAGGATTAGCCACTGTGTAGGCTTGTGATGATGCATGCCGTAATGGTTTTCTGATGGTATTATTCCATGGCCACGACTTTATTTTTGGACACATGCCCTTTTGTGTTACTGCTAAGAAGAAGCTGTTCACTTAGTGATCAGTATTGGTCGAATGAGTTTTGAAGCCATGTCATGATTTATCACTTAATTGTCGTAACAGGTGCAGCTTGTTTCAATAATTCACCATTCAGCACTGCACGGGCAAAATAAATCTATCTTACTCTCAAATTATGTAACCTGTCACATTTGAGTATTTGTTTATCACGCTGTGTATTGATATTGATGCGAATGAACTACATTTCATGGACTTTGAAACTAAAGTTGTTCTCGGTATGCTCACATAATTTCAAGAAAATTAAACTGAGTTCTCATTAAAACATTTAAATTATTGCTGTGCTTTTACATTCTTATTGGAAACACGTGGGGGTATCATTTTCTTTATTCCTTTTTTAGCTTTTTTTTCTGATGTCAGATGCCTATTTAAAATAGGATCTGTGGTCAGTGTTTCACAATCTGAATGATAGATATCTGATCCTACTGTTTTTATTTTGCAGCATTTCATCAGTCACAATGGGGTCAAGGAAAGAGTGTTCACATCGCGGCCCTGTTTCCACCAATCTTTCCACCGCCACGCACTAAGAAGTACGAGAAGCATGAGAAGTGCAAGACGCCACTGTATGCAGATGCCGATGAGTGTGTTCAGCTCTGGCTGAACAATTTCTAATCTTGTGATGTGGACTCGATAAGGAGATCAGTCACAATGTTTTCAAGGAACTCGCCATCCTGTTATTGTGCTGCTGTGTTTCTGGTCATGCTGTTCCAGTTAGAAATAAAAAAAGGTTCCTGGCTCAATTCCAAGTGAACATAAAAGGAACTGTTGCTTCCTGTGACTATATTGACTTTTCACATAGAAACAATCAAATCCAATTTGTACATGTGCTGATTCAAACTAGTTCAATTGTTTAATTTGAACGGCGGCACGATGGCACAGCGGTAGAGTTGCTGCCTTACAGCACTTGCAGTGCCAGAGACCCTGGTTCGATCCCGACTATGGGTCCTGTCTGTACAGAGTTTGTACGTTCTCCCCGTGACCTGCATAGGTTTTCTCCGAGATCTTTAATTTCCTCCCACACTCTAAAGACCTACAGGTTTGTAGGTTAATTGGCTGGTACTGTATAAGTGTAAATTGTAAATTGTCCCTAGGATAGTGTTAATGTGCGGGGATCACTGGTCAGTGCGGACCCAGTGGGCTGTTTCCGTGCTGTATCTATGAACTAAATTAAACTAATATTAGCAGCAGTTAAAGATATTTGTCACCAGTAACTGAACAAATATTATTTTAGTCGTCAAATTCAGTATCATATAAGCAAGGAGGTATAATTACTACAAAAAGTACTGTGAGGTTTGCTGATCATGGAGTGTTAATGCAGTTTGTAAAATGCAAGCTTTCACCTTGAAGACCATTTTACAGGGAGTTTTAACTTTTAGGGCATCTTTATACTTGATTGGTTCTATATACCAGTGATTGTGAAACGCTAGTGTCACAGGAATCCTACTTTGATACAATTAAAATAAACATGTTTCTTCCATAAGGTTTACTCTGATCAAGTCTGACATTCATGTTGCCTAGACAATGGAGAAATGATGCAAACCACTAAAGATTTCCTCTCAGCGTGGTAAACCGTGACTGAGGCTTAGGAATAATCATCAGGAAACTGTTCTTTCACATTTGCAGGAACACACAAAATCACTATCTCATAAATGTAACTTTTACCATTGCAAGCTTACACAAAGACCTTGCTGAAGAATGCATTTTTCATTTATTCACACATGAACTTCAATAACAGGAAACAGGAGGAGACCATTCGGCCCCCTGAACCCATTCTATCTTCTAGTTAAATCATGATTTGCATCTTAACCCATCCTCTTGCCGTGGCTCGACACCTTTTCAAAACCTTCCACTGCTAAAGTCCATGTCAGATATAGATGTCCATAAGTCTGAAGAAGGGTCTCGACCCATTCATTCTCTCAAGAGATGCTGCCTGTGCCGCTGAGTTACTCAAGATTTAGTGCCTAGTCTGATATGGAAACCAGCATCTATTGCTCTTTGTGAGAGAGAAGGGATGTAATGTGTCTCAGTAAGGATACATTCAATTGATTTAGAGTTGAGAGGGTTGATCTTTATGGGGAAATTGAGCAGACTGGGGCATTGGATGGCATGGACAAATTGGACCAAAGGGCCTGTTTCTGTGCTGTAACACTTTAAGACTGTGACTCTACTGATGAATTGAGATTGAGATGTAAATGATTCTGAGATGACTTGGCAGGGTGGACGAGAGGCTGATTCCTCTGTCTGGAGTAATTGGAATAAGGTGGAAATAGATATTCAGGATAGAAGCCATTGAGATAGATTTCTCTTTCCCAGTGGGTTGTGAATAGATATTAGTTAAAGGCTGAAGATAGACACAAAAAGCTGGAATAACTCAGCGGGACAGGCAGCATCCCTGGAGAGAAGGAATGGGTGACGTTTTGGGTTGTGACCCTCTTCAGACTGTTAAAAGCTGAGTTTGGTTCTGAAGGGGATTAGGATAGTAAGTTTAAATAAAACATTATTCACGAGGGAGTCCTACTGTCCTATTTCGGGTCTTTAAATTCTCTAAATATTTTTATACTTTTAGCTCAGGCTACAAATACAGACAAGTTTTTAAAGGCCCTCCACTAATAATAAATTCCTCTCTTTTTCACTTTTCCTGATTTTTCTTTATTCTCTTCTGTTTTGCATGGTTTTTGATTCCCCCCCCCCCACCCCCATTCCCCCCCTCAATTCAACCCTTCTGTAGCAGATGGATTTGTTAGTACATTTGTAGATGATGCCTAATTTAGTGGATTTGCAAACAGTAAGGTGGGCAGTTGATGGCAAAACCTTCAACAGAATTGATGTACAGAGGGATCTTAGCTGCAAATTCACAGTTCCCTGAAAGTAGCAACATAATTAGATAGATTAGATTAGTATAATCTAATTATAGATTATACTAATAATTAGATTAGTAAAGAAGGCGTCTGGTATGCTTGCCTTCATCGGTCAGGGTATTGCTTTTAAGAGTCAGGAAGTTGTGTTATAGCTTTATAGGACTTAAGGCCATATTTCGATAATTGTGTGTAGTTCTGGTCGAAACATTTTTTTTAAAGGGCGGCACATTAGTGCAGCTGGTAGAGCCACTGCCTCACAGCGCCAGAGACCCAGGTTCCATCCTGATCTTGGTGCTGTGTGTGTGTGTGTGTGGAGTTTGTATGTTCTCCCTGTGACTGCGTGAGTTTACTCCAGGCTCTCCGGTTTCCTCCTACATCCTAAAGACCTGTGGGTTTGCAGGTTCATTGTAAGTTGTCCCGAGTGTGTAAGGGAGTGAATAAGACATTGGGATAACACAGAACTAGTGTGAACTGGTGATCGATGGTCGGCGTGGACTCGGGCCTGTTTCCATGCTGTATCTCAAAAGTAAACCAAAGGTCTTCTTCAGCTTTGCTCTCTCCTTTTTTCCTCCTTTTTACACAACATTTCAGTCATAAATAGACAAAGTGGGAGGAATCGGGCTAATTCATTGTACATGAAGGTCTGTGCGGAAGGGAACTATTGACTAGGCCAGGAATTCCTGCCTTGGACAGGCAGCTTTCTCTCACATCTTTTATCCTCCTCCACAAAACACATCGACAAATGCCCACATTCATATTTTCAGTTCTGTAACAGAAAGTGTTGCAGCCAAAGTGGGTGGCACGGTAGAGTCGCTGCCTCACAGAACTTGCAGCACCTGAGACCTGGGTTCGATCCCGACCACGGGAGCTGTCTCTATGGTGTTTGTACGTTCTCCCCGTGACTGCGTGGGTTTTCTCCGAGATTTTCAGTTTCCTCCCACACTCCAAAGACGTACAGGTTCGTAGGTTAATTGGCTTGGTATAAATGTAAATTTCCCCTAGTGTGTGTAGGTTAGTGTTAATGTGCGGGGATCACTGTTTGGTGCGGACTCGGTATGCCGAAGGGCCTGTTTCCGCACTGTATCTCATAAACTAAACTAAAAAAAAAGGTCTCGAGCATAAACCTCGGAAAACAAACTGAGATAGAAAACACCTTGATCTATTTTACATTTTCCTTGAACGTTTTCTCCTTTGATACCTTGTTTTCACACCTCACCCTTCTATATCTCTGTGTCTCCCTCTCCCCTGACTCTCAGTCTGAAGAACAGTCTCGACCTGAAACCTCACCCATTTCTTCTCTCAAGAGGTGCTGCCTGTCCCGTTGAGTTACACCAGAATTTGTGTCTATCTTCGACAGAGAAAAAGCCAACTCTCACAAGACAAGTTCATTCATATAGTTAAATTAAGACACAAAATGCTGGAGTAACTCAATGTCAGGCTGAAGAAGGGTCCCAACCTGAAGCGTCACCTGTCCATGTTCTTCAGGGATGCTGTCTGACCCACTGAGTATTTTGTAAACCAGTATTTCCATTTCCTTGTTTGTTCTCTTCTTTCATGTAGTATTCACCACACAGTTTTCAAGGCATTAACTTATGAAACTTCCGGTGGCGCTATGGCCACTTAGGATGTGTGCCATTTAGCTCCAACCTAGGAATTAAAACTGTGGGATGCCTCTATAAGAAGGGGACTTTCCTCTCTTTTCAAGAACTATAGGAGAAATATCATTTGAAAGCAAGCAATCTTTTTAGATATCTTCAAATCCGCGATTATGTGAAAACATACACACAAGACTGTCCTTTTATGGGTCCAGATATATTAGACGATTGTTTGAATAGACATGCCGACACAAGTAAGTTGATATCTTACATTTATAACACTCTCCTAAATGTGGATACCCCACCTTCTGAGATGTATAGGCGAGCATTGGAAGACGAGTTGGGTTTATCAATTTCGAAATATATATGGGAGGAAAGCCTACTATACATACATTACTGCTCTCTCAATGTCAGGCACTCCCTGATACAATTTAAAATACTGCATAGGCTATACTATTCAAAGACTAAATTGAATAAGATCTTCCCAACTGTCTCCTCTATCTGTGATAAATGTCACCTTCAAGAAGCTACTATAACCCATTCCTTTGCATCCTGTATAAAGATACAAAACTTCTGGTGGGAATATTCGATATCTTCTCTAAAACACTTAAAATTAAACTCGAATCAGATACAAAACTAATAACTTTAGGAATGTCAGAGGCCTGTTCTAAGTTAGCGATATTTCAAAGACGTTTCCTTGACTACGGTGTAATAATTGCAAAAAAACTCATACTCAAATTCTGGAAAAAGACAATAGTTCCCACAGTGAAGATGTGGATTACTGACTTGTCCGAGGCATTACATTTAGAAAACATTAGGCTTGTTTTGGCTGATAAAGTAGACCAAAATCGTCAAAACATGGTCACCTTTCACTGAATTTCTTCAAGAACAGAATGGTTGAACACAAATTTAAAACCGATGTGTGGGATGGGTGAGCAGGGAGTGGGGGGGGGGGGGGGGGGGGGGGGGGGGGGGGGGACAGTGGGGCATATCTCCGGGTTTTTTTTCTAATTTCTCTTTTTTCTTCTCGCACTTCTTTGGTAGTTCACGGGTCTTTTCTTCTCTCTCTTTTGCATCTTTCTTTTTCTTCATTCTTTCCTTTTTTCTCTTTTTTTTTGATTTATATATCAATTTATAAAATGTTAAAAATGAAGCTGTACGAAAATTGTATAACTCTCCTGCCGATTGCTTTATTCTTGTACAATTGCTTCTAATAAAATTAATTAAAAAAAAACTTATGAAAGCTATGGAAAATTACAGCGATTTTTTTATTACTATTGTGAGGTCAACCGTAATAGCTTGAATTTTTGTACAAGAACACTCAACATTTAATTATTTTTACTGTTGAAAAATATTATTCTACGCCTTTGGCAAACGGAATAATGTCATGTGTTTTCACATCACATATTTTCATATTACATTACCACGCATAATACACCATCTGCCAACATTTTTCCCATTCACTTAAGTTGACTGTCCTCAGTCAAAATGAGTGAAAGGGAATGGTAGAAACAGAAACACATCAACAGAGCAAGACAATGCAAAGGGTCATGGAGGCATGGAGGGAGAGAAGCTTAAGGAAAGAGAAATAAAGAAGAGAAACATGACTGTTACTTAGTTTATATGGATTTTAGTAAGGACTTTGACGGCACGATATGGTAGGCCAATCCAAAAGGCTAGAATCCATGGGATCCAAAGCCGGCTGGGAAATGAGTTGTAACATTGGCTTAGTAATATGAGACGGCAGGATAATGGTGGAAAGTGGCTGTGTGACTGGAAATTTACGACAATGTATGTCCCACTAAGATCGGTGTTGGGACCTTTGCTGTACATCATATACATTACCTATTCCGACAGGACTGTGGAAGGTATGATACGTAAGTCTGCAGGCAACATGAAAATGAGTGGTGCCCTTGATACTGAGGAGAACAGGCTTAGTTTGTAGGATGATATTGAGCCGCAGGTAAATTGGGCAGAAATATAACAGATTGGATTTAATCCCATTAGGTGCAGAGATGCTTTTTGGGAAATCTACTAAGGGTAGAGCATACAGGAAGAATGGTAGAGGACCAGGTATAGCACCAAGTTGTACACTTGTATACCAGTGTGCAAGTCCACAGATTCCTAAAAGTGGCAGCACATACAGCACATACAAACCTTATGGAAGTCAGATTTTACATGTCACAACCACCATCCCAATTCCTGCCCAAACTAACTCACTGAATCTGTCCATATTCTCCAGAGATGCTGTCTGTGTTACTCCAGCAATTGTGCTCATCACTATGAGTATTAACTGTCTCAATGAAGTCCAATAACATTCGGGGCACTTTCTGAGGCATGTGGCATTCTGGGTAAGCACGGCCGCCATTGCCGGTTAGAGTTCTGTCTCAACGTTAGGGCACTTTCTGTGGAGTGTGGCCTTCTGGGTATGCAATGTAGCAATGTTACAACATTTTGAGATTTTAAAAATCCAGTCTGCAATTTATCCCATCAGATAAAGCATAAAAATAAGTTTAATTTGACACCTAATTCGCTTTCATATCTTCAGTATTAAAAAAGTATGGTCATTTTCATACACTGAAATTAGCATCTTGTTCCCTATGGCTTTTCCATTGACTTAACTCAAAAGCTGTGATCGAGGACAGTCAACAGCCCATACCTTTCTTAAAAATTAAAAGAACTGAATGAAATTTTCAGTTATTATAGAATGAAGCATTCTGAAACAAATATGAAACAATCTTACTTGGATAACCTGAAATTAAAGCATATAATTAGTTAGTTACCTAATTGTAGCTAATTATAAAAATTCAATTACTAGATCGAAACATCTATCCATTTCTTAAGAAAAGGTTAACATTTTTAAATAGCCTAAGTGTCCAAATAACATTCACAAAATAATTCACAATATAACATGATTTTAAAATCTCATTGTCATGGATTTATAGGCCAAATGGAAGGAATTTAATTCCCGTAAATTAATGGCCATTTTAATCATCTTGCGAGTGAGATTTTGTGGAACGCGAACCATTGGAACATTGCGGTTTGCGGTGAATTTAAACCCCATATCAGCAGGAAAAACACTGCCGGTTCGTATATTTACATAATCACATTTTCGCTGATGAAATTTTGATTAAAATAATCCTAAGAAGCACGTTTATATGTAAAATAAACGACTTACCTTATGTCTTGTCCCGTACGGGAGATCCGTCCCATTGTCGGCGTTGACAGCGTTAGAAGTCACTTTTTTATTTTACTCTAGCCATTAAATTGTCACACGGTTTAAAAAAAATAAATCACAGAACGGCAGTCGGAACGATTATTCAGCATTAGGTAGTAGCCCGAGAAGATATTTCTCGGACAGGCAGGAGAAAACGGCATTGTAATCTCCCCCCCCCCCCTCCCAAAGGCGCCAAAGTCACGCACACGGCCAGTGACAGAACTGCAGCGCCGCTGAAGGTAAGTTTTGTAACATACCTATCGCTAACTTGCTTTTGATCAAAACTGATTGTACAGTATTGTGGAACTTACAAACTACCTGAATTGTTTACATGAGTGCGTGTTTACATAAAACATTCACATTTAGATCGCATTTAGGATGCTTTCTTCATTAGCCAGTGCCATAGAATCATGGAGTCATGGAGTCATACAGCATGGAAACAGGACCATTAGCCCAACTTGCCCAAGCCAACCAAGATGCCCCATCTATACTAGTCCCACCTGCCTGCATTTGGCCTATATCCTCCGAAACCTTTTCTATCCATGTACCTGTCTTTCAAATGTGTTTATTGTACCTGCCTCACCAACCTCCTCTGGCAGCTCGTTCCATAAACCCACCACCTTTTGTGTGAAAAAATTGCTCCACAATAAATATTTCTCCTCTCACCTTAAACCTGGTTCTTGATTTCCCTATTCTGGGTATAAGGCTCTGTACATTAACCCTATCTATTCCTCTCATGACCTTGCATACTTGTTTAAGATCATCCCTCATCTCCTGCACTCCATGGAATAAAGTCCCAGCCTGCTCAACTTCTTCCAATAGCTCAGGACATCTGCATCTCCTCTGCATCTTTTCCAATTTACCGATATCTCTCCTGTAACAGGGTGACCACTAGGAAGGTGGTCGGCAATTTTCAAGACAATCGCCGAAGCCGACTGGTTAGTACCAGAGACAGGAGGAAGGCTGCAGCCCTAAATCCCTTCATGTGCCCCCAATGCCCTCGCAAGTGATAATATTGGCCAAATATGTATGTCACAAAATGGAGGATCTCTGCATTTGCAAAGCCTGCTTGCCATCTTTCTGTGAATAGCTGCAAAGCCAAGAGTCTCATGGCTCCAGGGTGTCTGGACACTGGGAGGAAGTCAAGTACAGGGTGATGTCCAGATGTCCCCTCTATTGTTAATATGTATGAGGGTTTTGCAGAAAGAGTTGAGCTGGGTTGCAAATGCATGATCAGGATTGGTTATAGAATGGGGTGTAATAAAGTATTGTTAATTATGTTGCAGAGTCTTTGCATTGTTATCTTGTGATTGGTCAAATTCTGGATCCTTGTTCAAATTGTTTATATTACCTGAGAAAATGTTTCTTTACTTTGGTGAACTGTCTTCCAACATAATTACACATGTGTGTCTCACGCATCAGACTCATGAGACACACTTCATCCCTCAAGACACCACAACCAGGCTATCGTCATCAACATCAGGCCACCACCAGATTAGAGCACAGAATTATGGATAATATACTGACACAAATTGAGAATTGGTTGCTGGGCAGAGAATGACGACTGTGAATAGACAATTCTTTCTCAGGTTCACAGCATGTGAATTAATGGATACTACAAGGGTTGCTCCACCCAGCTTTTCATGATCAATGTCAACAACGTGACTCAGGGTACTGAACAGATTATTTAAAAGAGGCATAGAGAGATATGGAATTAATAACAGCAAATGGGATTAGTGTAGATAGTTATGAGGTATAGGTTGGAATAGACAGAGTCACAGAGTCATAGAGTGATACAGCGTGGAAACAGACCCTTCGCCCCAACTTGCCCACACCAGCCAACATGTCCCAGCTACACTAGTCCCACCTACCTGCGTTTGGTCCATATCCCTCCAAACCTGTCCTATCCATGTACCTATCTAACTGTTTCTTAAATGTTGAGATAGTCCCAGCCACAACTACCTCCTCTGGCAGCTTGTTCCATACACCCACAACCGTTTGCGTGAAAAAGCTACCCCTCAGATTCCTTTTAAATCGTTTCCTCTTCTCCTTGAACCTATGTCCTCTGGTCCTTAATTCAGCTACTGGGCAAGAGACTCTGTGCGTCTACCCGATCTATTCCGTTCATAGGCGATGATGAGCTACATGGTGAGCTGCAAGGCGTGTTTCAGCAGTACAACATTATGACTCGTTCAGAGTAAACGAGAAGCGTACAAAATACAAAATTCATATCGGGTCTGATAAACCAGATGTAGGGAGGATATTTCCTCTTGTTGAAGCCCAGAACTAAGTTGCACTGTCATGGAATAAGAGGTAGCCTTTTAGAATTGAGAAGAGAACATTTGTTCATGTAAATGCTGATGAATCGCTGGGAATGTCTAGCTCAGGGGCGATGGAAATTCAATCATTTAAAACCGCAGCTGATAGGTTTCTGGGTGTTAATGGCATCAAAGGATAATACAGATCAGTGCCATAGATGTAGTTAGTCATGATCATAATGAATAGCGAACAATATGAAAGGGTCAAATGGCTCACTCCTGCACTTCTTTCCTACGCTTCTCAGAGATTTAGAGTCTGCCTGAGATAGCAAGATTTTCATTGTTTAAGAAAGAACTGCAGATGCTGGTAAAATCAAAGGTAGATACAAAATGGTCGAGAAACTCAGCGGATAGGTTTAGTTAGTTGAGTCTGAATAAGGGTCTCAGCCCAAAACGTCGCCTATTCCTTCGCTCCATAGATGCTGCCTCACCGCAGAGTTTCTCCAGTATTTTGTATCTACCTGCAAGATTTTCATTGTAGCTTTATGTCATTGCACTTGTGCATTTGACAATAAATTCAAATTGACCTGATCAATTCTTTCCTTGACTTACTTGTGACCGTACTCGAAATATTCGAAAAGAATATTAATACATTTTCAGAAAAATCTGTTAAGAAGCAACCAGGATGAGCAATATCCCTGTTTTCCAATGAGATCCTACTTGTAAGTACAGAGATGTTCTTGCTTATAATCCGGTACTCATTTAATAGTTCTTGAAAGTGAAGGGCCTATCCCACTTGGGCGACCTAATTGGCGAGTTTAGAAGAGTTTGAAAAAATGACATATTGAAGACCTCCTTCGACTATGTTGAAGACCTCCTTCGACTATGTTGAAGACCAGCTTCGACTAGCTACGACTAACTTCGGGAAAATTGGACACCGAATAATGGAGAGTGAAGACGATCTCCTTCGATCTCCTTCGACCTTCCTTCGACCTTCCTTCGACTATGATGAAGACTATCTATGACTAGCTTTGACTACCTTCGACTACCCTCGATTACCTATGACTAACATGTTGACCTACTATGACCTACTACGACTAAACCTACGAGTAAAAAAAGTATTGATTTTTTCCATGGCGACCTTTTTTTACTCGCGGACATTTTTTTAACATATTGAAAAAACGCTGCAACCTAGCTGAGGCCTCGAGTACACGGGGACCACTCTCGAGCATGAAGGAGAGTTACAAAGACCTCCTAGAACCTCGTGTTGACCATGCTGCCAGTATGATTCGAGGGCAAACTCGCCAGAACTCGCGGATTAGGTCGCCCAAGTGGGACAGGCCCTTTATGAATTCTTTATTCTGAACTGCATTACGGAGTATGAAGAGCATTAGTCATAATCGGTCACAGTTCAATGAATTGGCCAGCGAGTAGCAGCATTTCAGAAACATATTTACAGACTTCTTTTAGTCCAACGAGTCCGCACCGACCAGCGATCCCCGCACATTAACACTGAGGATAAATGGGGATACTGTGGATAGGGTGAGCTGTTTCAAATATCTGGGAGTCCACATCTCTGAGGATATGACATGGACATCACACGCCGCAGCACTCGTGAGTAAGGCAAGGCAGCGCCTTTACCACCTCAGGCAGTTGAGGAAATTCAGAGTGTCTCCGAGGATCCTCCAGTGCTTCTACTCAGCGGTGGTGGAAAGCATCTTGTCCGGAAATATTACCATCTGGTTTGGTCTGCCCAGGACAAGAAGGCTCTGCAGAGAGTAGTGCGTTCGGCTGAACGTACTATGGGAACTTCACTCGCCCCCCTGCAGGAACTATACATCAGGAGGTGCAACTCCAGAGCCAATAAAATCATGGGAGACCCCTTCCACCCCTGCAACAGACTGTTCTAGCTGCTACGGTCAGGCAAACGCCTCCGTTGCCATGCTGTGAGAATGGAGAGGTTGAGAAGGAGTTTCTTCCCAGAGGCTATTCGGACTGTAAACTCCTATCTCACCAGGGACTAACTTTACTGAACGTTTTTCCTTCCGCCCACAATATTTAATATGTAAAATAATATGTGATTGTGTTTATAGTTTGTTTGGTTGTTTGTTTGTTTGTCTTTTTGCACAAAAGTCTGCGAGCATTTGCCACTTTTCATTTCACTGCACATCTCGTATTTGTATGTGACGAATAAACTTGACTTGACTTGACTTGACTTGACACTTACCCTACACACACTAAGGACAATTTTCACATTTATACCAAGCCAATTAACCTACAAACCTGTATGTCTTTGGAGTGTGGGAGGAAACCGAATAACCCGGAGAAAACTCACACAGGTCACAGGGAGAACTTACAAACTCCATACAGACAGCATCCGTACTTAGGATCGAACCCGGTTCTCCGGCACTGTAAGGCAATAACTCTACCACTATGCCACCGTTATGAATTCTTTATTCTGAACTGCTTTACGGAGCTAAGAGCATTTGTCCGAATCGATCACAGTCCCAATGAATTGGTCAGCGAGCAGCAGCATTTAGAAACATATTTACAGATTTCTGGCCCTTTGCCACGTCTACTGCAGAGTGACATCAATGTTGGAGATGATGGGCCCGGATGGAGGCAGGCCCGGATGGAGTACAGGGAAGGGTACTAAAGGACTGTGCTGTACAGCTGGCGGAGGTATTCACGAGAATCTTCAATCTATCTCTATCTCTGACAACGGTCCCCAAGTGCCTGAAAACAGCCACCATAGTGCCGGTGCCGAAAAAGTCCAAAGTCACCAACCTGAACGACTACCGCCCGGTTGCCCTAACTCCAATCCCAATGAAGTGCTTCGAAAGGCTGGTCCTCTCCCATATCAAATCCAGCATCCCTGCCTCACTGGACTCCCATCAATTTGCATACAGGGCAAATAGATCAACAGAGGATGCCATCCCTCTGGCTCTTCACACTGTCCTAACTCACCTGGACAGACAGGGCACGTACGTGAGGATGCTCTTCATTGACTATAGCTCTGCATTCAATACGGTCATCCCCACCAAGCTCACCACCAAACTCCACCAGCTAGGCCTCAGCTCGCCGATATGCGATTGGATCCTGAACTTTCTGACGGAGCGACCGCAGGCAGTGAGACTGGGCCCGCACCTGTCCTCCACTATCACCCTGAGCACCGGCACACCACAGGGCTGTGTACTAAGCCCCATGCTCTACTCCCTCTTCACTCACGACTGTGTTCCTCCATTCGACACTAACACCATCGTCAAGTTTGCAGATGACACAACGGTGATTGGGCTGATCACCAACGGTGATGAAACAAAATACAGAGCGGAGGTACAGAACCTGGTGGACTGGTGCTCACGTAACAACTTGTCACTAAACACCTCCAAGACCAAGGAGCTGATTATTGACTTCAGGAAGTCACATAATGGAGAATACGCCCCAATCTCCATCTACGGGGACAGTGTGGAGAGAGTGTCCTGCTTTAAGTTTCTGGGCACTCACATTTCTGAGGACCTCACATGGTCCACCAACACCGCCGCGCTGGTCAAGAAGGCACAGCAACGACTGTTCTTCCTGAGGACATTAAAAAAGTCTGGTCTGCCCCAACAGCTGCTGACAACGTTCTACCGCTGCACCACAGAGAGCATATTAACGTATGGCATCTCTGTGTGGTATCTCAGCTGCACGGAGGCGGAGAGGAGAGCTCTTCAGCGCGTCGTCCACAGAGCGCAGAGGATTATTGGGACACAGCTACCAGCCTTAGAGGGCATCTACCACACACGGTGCCTCAGGAAGGCCCTCAGCATCCATAAAGACTCATCACACCCCTGTAATGGACTGTTCGAACTACTTCCCTCCGGCAGACGTTACAAGGCCTTCTACGCCCGAACCTCCAGACTCAGAAACAGCTTTATTCCAAAAGCTATAGCGGCTCTGAACCGGCCCTGCTGAGTGTCCCCCACTCCCCCCCCCCCCTGGACTGTCTCCCTCGGATGGTCACGACACACAGCTTATTTATTTATTTTACTTTTCTTTTTCATCGGTTGGAGCTGCATACTAAATCTCGTTGCACTGACGTGCAATGACAATAAAAGATATTATTATTATTATTATTATATTATTATTATTATTATTATTATGAAAGGCTGCCATCAACAGAAAGAGTTTGATGCTGCTGATTCAGGCAGTAAGAGGGAGAGAGGTCCGTTTCCTACACATTCAAAAGCCAAAGATTACTTTATTTTTCATCCAGACATTCCAGATGTACCAGCAAATGGTACACTGACATTTCTCTTCAAAGCTGGGTCTCGAGCTGAAACTCCTTCTCTCCATAGATGCTGCCTCACCCGCTGAGTTTCTCCAGCATTTTGTGTCTACCTTCGATTTTACCAGCATCTGCAGTTCTTTCTTAAACATCCAGTCCCTAATGTTGGCTGACTTGCTTTAAGGGCCTATCCCACTTGGGCGTCATTTATGTGTCATTTACGCGACATAATTTGTGATGCGCTCATGGTGCACATTACGCGCGCATGGTGCGTGGTGGCGTAGGCAGTGATGCGCGATCGTGCCAGGATTATTAGGATTCACAAAATCTTCGCGGGCCAAGTGGGACAGGCCCTTTAGGAACTATTGCTGAAATTGCCTTCACTTGCATTAGAGGTACAATTCATAGTGACACTTGATTGAACAGCAAGCACTGCCTAATACTGAAAGAGCCTCTGCTGATTTTTCATGTTTGCTTAACCATACCCTGGTGACAATTTGGATTCTTCATGGATTTTTGAGTTGAATTATTCTAGTTTTATTTTTCTAAGGGAAGTTTGGAGGGAACAAGGACCTTACCCTAAAATCTACACAAAGCGATTCATTGCTCAGTTGTGAACTGTCAGCTTGGAACTCAAATGGCTATTGTTCTGATCTGAAGTGTTTGTTTTACAGAAGGAATAGTGGAATAGAGAATGTGAGGAATAGATCGGGTAGATGCACAGTCTCTTGCCCAGAGTAGAGGAATCGAGGACCAGAGGACATAGGTTGAAGGTGAAGGGGAAAAGATTTAATAGAAATCTGAGGGGTAACATTTTTACACAAAGGTTGGTGGATATATGGAAAGAGCTGCCAGAGGAGATAGTTGAGACTGGGACTATCCCAATGTTTAAGAAACAGTTGGATGGGGACATGGATTGGACAGGTTTGGAGGGATATGGACCAAATGCAGGCAGGTGGGACTAGTGTAGCTGGGCCAATGTGGGCAAGGTGGGCCAAAGAGCCTGTTTCCACACTGTATCACTCTATGACTCTATGAGTCTGTTATGTTATACCGTGAGAAAAGATAAAGTTTCAAAGAACCTCTTCTTTATAATTTTCTTGATCTGAAATGTATTGCCTGTGAGATGGCGGTGATGAGCTGCCACTTTGAATGTCTGGTGAAGGTCCTCCCACTTTGCAGTTGAATGGAGTGTTCCAGAATTGAAACTCACTGATCTTGAAGAACCAATTCTATATTTCCAAGCCTAGATATCGTGTGATGTGAAGATTAATATGGCCCATTCTTAGTCACGCTAGTGACAAAAAAAAAGAAAAATTGTGGAATACATATCTTCTAATTCTGAAAGGATTACAGGTATAGTGTGTTGTACTGTACATATGATTCATATTTAATTCAAAGTTTATCAAGTGAAATTTGTATGTTACGCTGACAATGTTTGTTTAGGGTCAGAGGTCAAATATGACTGGTCACGTGTGTGGCCTCAGACGGAAGCTTTTTTTCCATTTTAAGAAGCTAGAATGTTCATATCTTTAGCAGACATGCATTATAGTTCTGTAGGTAGGAAAATAGCAATGAATAAGATTCATCTCTTACAATATTTTTTTTTAATGTATTTCTTTATGTGATGCCACCTGGCCACGAGTGTGACATTTTGGTCACTTTCCAGAGAATGGCCCACGTGCATATGCCGCACATCTGCTGCTCTTGTCCTTCTTGACGAGAGAGATTGTGGGCCTGGGAGATGCAGTCACTTGGGTCAGTAACTGCAGTCCACTTTATATACAGTGTGGCCACTGTGGCTGGAAATAATATTTAGGGGATGGCTGATGGGTGCCATCCAAGCTTAGCCCAGGAAAACCCCCTTAAGAATTTAATCATCCTCCAGACCAGTGCTTTGTAGAGAGCAGAAAGGGATGTTTGGAAGTAAAGCACCCTGTAAAATATTTGGCCTATTTACCTTCAACTGTGCGATTGCTCGCTGTGATGGCTCCTCCCTCCCCAACATTCTACTCTGATCACCGTGAACGGCAGGCAGGCCAGGAGGAGGTAAATTGTCTTGGTATAAATGTAAAATGTTCCCAGTGTGTGTAGGGTAGTGTTAATGTGCAGGGATCGCTGGTCGGTGTGGACTCTGTAGTCTGAAGGGCCTGTTTCCATGCTGTATCTCTGAACTAAACTAAACTAGACTAAACTTTTTCACATGAGTTTACCCTGCCGTGTCAGTATAGTCATTGTCAACCCGGCTTCTTCCCTGACAACACATAGTTTACAATCCAGGCTTTGATGGTACAATCTGCTGTAGTAAATCATTGGCAAGAGTAACTGGACAGGGAGGCTTGTGGTTCTCATGTACACTGTCTAGTTTTAGCTAGAAAATGGCAGGAATCATTCCACTCACAGCTCAAAGGATTTAGCTCTAAGCTCATGCTATCAACCTTGATGGACAGCAGGGTGAGCACAATTATTCCCTACAGATTTAGAGAAGGTGGAGTATAACAGCAGCTAACAGCAAAACGCTCACCATGTCTTGATGTTCACTGATGGAGAAAAGAATGGTGCTATTGGTCCAAGAAGGCAAGGCAATGATCAAGATTCAGCATCTTCTACAGAAGAAGAGAATATTAGGGCAGCACAGTGGAGCAGTTGGAAGAGTTTACTTTAGTTTAGTTCAGACATACAGCGCGGAAACAAGTTTTTCGGCACATCGAGTCCACACCGACCAGCGATCCCCGCACATTAACACTATCCTACACACACGAGGGACAATTTACATTTATACCAAGCCAATTAACCTACAAACCTGTACGTCTTTGGAGTGTGGGAGGAAGCCGAAGATCTTGGAGAAAACCTACGCAGGTCACGGGGAAAACGTACAAACTCTTTACAGACAGCACCCGTAGCCAGGATCGAACCTGGGTCTCTGGCGCTGTAAGGCAGTAGCTCTACCGCTGTGCCACCGTGATGCCCACTGCCTGCTGCTGCCTTTCAATGCCAGAGACCCTGGTTTGATGTTGACGTGCGGGTTTGCTGGTTAATTGTCCTCTTTATTTGCCTTTTTCTTTTTTTTTTTGCCTCGTTAAATGTAGTTAAATGTATTTTTTAATAGTGTTTTTGACTGTGTATATGTGGGGGGCGGGGGGGGGGGAAGGGGGAAACTTTGTAAAAATATCTTCCCTGTACGGGAGACCCGACCTTTTTCCTGTCGGGTCTCCGTTGTCGTTGGGGCCTAGCACCGTGGAGCGGCATCCAGCCTGAACGACCTGGAGGCTCCAGTCACGGAGCCTGCGGAGCTGCGGACTTACCTTCGTGGGGCTGGCCGGCATCGGAGCATGGGGAGCGGTGGTGACTCGCTGCTGCGGCCCGACCACGTAGTTCGGAGGCTCCAGCTGCAGCCGAAGGTCCGGTGGACTGTTGGGGTATCAGGAGCTCGCGGGTCCGGGTGGAGAGACTGCTTTCCGGAGCTCCTGCAACGCAACTTCTCTAGCCCGTGTCGCGGGGTTGGAACGACCCGGAGCGGGGCCGTACATCGCCCGGCGCGGCCTAAAAATGGCCGTGGGACTTATCATCGCCCGCCTGGGGCTTGGACATCGGGAGAGAAATGAGAACAGGGGAGAGAAAAGACTTTGCCTTCCATCACAGTGGGTTCACTTTGATGGATGTTTCTGTAAATTGAACTGTGTGTATGTCTGTAGGAAATTGTCTTTGCTTGTATGGCTGTAGAAACGGAGTTTCGTTTGAGCCTCACTGAGGTTCAAATGACATGTAATAAATATTGATTTATATTGATTGATTAAGTTGCTCCTAGTGTCTGGGCAGTGGGAAAGTGGGTAAACATAGAAGTAGTGTGAACATGTGATCGGTGGTTGTCATGGATATGTCGAAGGGCCTGTTTCCATGCTGTATCTCGAACCCAATCTTTGACGGGTAGTTGGCTGTGGGAATGGTGGCAAAACAAACTAAACACTCTGTTGCAAATTATAGACTTCAGCACCTGGACAATTATCTGATTATTTATGGATGATGATTTGACATCTGATGATTTATGGAACCAGCCTGAATTTTACCTTATTTTCAAATTGCATAAAATGTGGTTGAATGATTCTTCAAGGAACATGCACTGCTGCCTAGTTGGTTGAGACCAAAACTTACCTTTTATCTTCATGTTTCTGCACTCTTTCTTTAGAAGCTTCATTAGATGACAAAATACTGACCTAACACATAAATGTAGAGCTGAACTGAATTGAATTGAATACATTTTATTAGCCAAGTATCTATACATACAAGGAATTTGCCGTGGTGCTTTGCTCGCAAGTAACACCACGATATACAGTAAACCATTAAGAATAAAACATTATAATTTAAAAATGTGAAGAATGAAATAAAATACCAGAGCAAAAGGAGGCTACCGACTTTTGATTCTTGAGCAGAGCTACTACTCATGGAAAAAAAGCAGTTTTTATGTCTGGCTGTGGCAGCTTTGACAATCCGGAGTCGCCTTCCAGAGGGAAGTGATTCAAAGAGTTTGTGGCCAGGGTGAGAGAGGTCAGAGATGAGCTTACCCACTCGCTTCCTGGCCCTTGCAGTGTACAGTTCATCAATGGAGGGAAGGTTGCAGCCAATAAACTTCTCAGCTGATCGAACGATTCGCTGCAGCCTCCAGGTGTCGTGCTTGGTGGCTGAGCCAAACCAGACCATGATGGAGAAAGTGAGGACAGACTCTACGATGGCCGTGTAGAATTGGACCATCATTGCCTGTGGCAGATTGTGTTTCCTCAGCTGTCGCAGGAAGTACATCCTCTGTCGTGCCTTTTTGACTGTGGAGTCGATGGTGGCCCCCCATTTAAGGTCCCTGGAGATGATGGTTCCCAGGAACTTAAAAGACTCCACAGATGTGACTGTGGTGTTGTTGATGGTGAGTGGGGTGAGGGGAGGGGGAGCTCTCCTAAAGTCTACAATCAATTCCACTGTTTTAAGAGCATTGAGCTCCAGGTTAAAGCATTAATGGGTACTTTGAAAACAGGTGATAAAACTATCAAAGCAAAGATGGTAAAAATATAGGCTGATAAGGCGAGGACATTATTCTGAATGCCAGTCAGAGTTAGTAGAATGTGATGGTCCAATCTTTGTGAAAGAGAGAAATGATCACGATGTTGCATCGCCTTTAGCGTAAATCTGTCGATAATCAGATCATGGTTCTCTTGTAACATTAGTTACAGACATGTTTCACAGTCTTATGTGTAGGAAGGAACTGCAGATGCTGGTTTAAACCAAAAAGCTGGAGTAACTCAGCGGGTCAGGCAGCATCTCTGGAGAGAAGGAATAGGAGACATTTCGGGTCGAGACCCTTCTTCAGACTGAGAGTCAGGGAAAAGGCAAATGAGAAATATAGACGGTGATATAGAGATATAGAACAAATGAATGAAAAATATGCAAAATGTAATGATGCTTAAGGAAACAGGCCATTGTTAGCGCTGGGCTAGGAGAAAACTAGTTACAGACAATGAAACTCACCAGGACAACTGTGAAACTAGTTCAACAATTTGGGCAGGGGAGAGGTGGAGAGAGAGGGGACGCACGGGTTACTTGAAGTTGGAGAAATCAATATTCATACCACTTGGTTATCACTGGTTCACAGTCTAAAGTTGGATTCATGTTGCCTTTTCTTGAAAGTGATTCATCGCTGGGGCTGATTTTTAAAATGGGAAAATCAATTCCTACTGAACATCTGTAAAAACGTTAAAATATTAAAATATTGCAATGGTTTCAAATGTGGAGACCCTTCTTCAGAAGAAGACGTCCTTCTGCAGTTGTACAGAGCCCTAGTGAGACCACACCTGGAGTATTGTGTGCAGTTTTGGTCCCCTAATTTGAGGAAGGGCATTCTTGCTATTGAGGGAGTGCAGCGTAGGTTTACAAGGTTAATTCCCGGGATGGCGGGACTGTTATATGCTGAGAGAATGGAGCAGCTGGGCTTGTACACTCTGGAGTTTAGAAGGATGAGAGGATATCTCATTGAAAAGTATAAGATTGTTAAGGGCTTGGTCACACTAGAGGCATGAAACATGTTCCCGATGTTGGGGGAGTCCAGAACCAGGGGCCACAGTTTAAGAATAAGGAGTAAGCCATTTAGAACGGAGACGAGGAAACACTTTTTCTCACAGAGAGTGGTGAGTCTGTGGAATTCTCTGCCTCAGAGGGCGGTGGAGGCAGGTTCTCTGGATGCTTTCAAGAGAGAGCTAGATAGGGCTCTTGAAAATAGCGGAGTCAGGGGATATGGGGAGAAGGCAGGAACGGGGTACTGATTGGGGATGATCAGCCATGATCACATTGAGTGGCGGTGCTGGCTCGAAGGGCCAAATGGCCTACTCCTGCACCTATTGTCTATTGTCTATTGTCTATTGTCTAAGACCTGTGTGAAGAAGGGTCTTGACCCAAACCGTCACCTTTTCTCCAGAGATGCTGCCTGGCCCTCTGAGTTGCTTCAGCCTTTTGTGTCTATCTTCGGTTTGAACCAGCATCTGCAGTTCCTTCCTACTCAAAGGTATATGTGGCCCTGATAAATGTGTCACAATTGTCATCTTTCCAGGCAGGGCTGCATTCTGTTGGATACTCATTGGTCCATCGTGTTCAGTGTTGCTATGGTAGCAGAGGCCGCCATCAACTAATTATTCCTGTCATGGCCTCAGTGACGGACGGCTTCCCAGGAAGGGATTGTACAGTCGAGGGGAAAACTTTAATTCTACAAAGGAATGCTACTACTTTTCTCGGCAGCACAGAAGCTGTTTGCACCCCAGGCACAATGTCAACCCAATTATATTAAAACTTCGCAGCAACATCCAAGCAACTTCTGAGAAATGTTCAATTCCCACTCCTCTCAAACAGACCACACGATCCATTGGTAGAACGGCCTCAGATCAATACTGACCGCCAATCACCAGTTAGAGTGAACCAAATGAGCAAACAATGTAAAGAAACGTATTTGGAACATAGGGATAAAGAAACGAAAAGCCAAAGCAGATTAGAATGTTACTGTGCCCTAAAAAGAGATTATAAATTGGCAGACTATCTCTCAACTGTTAGAGACATAAAGCAGAGACAGACCCTCACCAAATACAGGTTAAGTGACCACTATTTGGCAGTTGAAAAAGGAAGACAGAAGAGATTCTGGCAACCAAGAGAAAACAGAATATGCGGCCACTGTTTGACAGAGGTTGAAACAGAGGTGCACTTCCTCCTAAAATGCAAAAAAATTGACAAAACAAGGAAGCATACTTTGACAAACTCAGTGTGGCAACCCCTGATTTTAAAAACTAGATGATACATCAAAACTAAGAATAATCCTTGGCGAAGGAAATACGGCTCATCTTGGTGCACAATACGTAACAGCATGCCATAACCTGAGAGACGGTGAATGACCAACATGCACATATGTACGCACACACTAATTGACATTAACTAACACTAAGAAATTAATATTGAATTGCTAAACTTGCTATTATGTTGTACTGCTTACAGCTGCAAGTACGTGTAGCAATCAATAAAGGGCTATAGGCCTATTGCGAGTGTATGTACAGGGACATATCTATCCATGCGCTGTATACTTGTATTTATACTTATGCATTTTAAATATGTATGTCATGTTTTATACTTTGGCAATATAACAATGTTTTTTTACCACATGCAGAAGCAAAAACTGAGCTGCCAGGATAATCCACAGACCGCTAGCACCGCCTTCTCAAGCCCAAAGCTGACCGCCAGTACCTCCTTTTGAGTCAAGAGTGGACTACAGGGAGAAGCCTGAGATCACCACGCCTCCTTCTTTATGAGGATTGAACTGCTGGGACAAGCCCAAGATCGGCAGCATCACCACCATTTGCTCTGACACTGAGGGACAGAATCCCCCATGCGGTCTTGGACATTCTTACCACTGTAAATAATATATATAACGTGAGCCCACCCTACTGTGAGTGTCAGTGTGGCCACAGCTAAACCTGCGTCATCCCCAAAGCCACAGCCCAAATAAAGTGAATTGGCTTTTCACTCCACTAACTAACGCATCATGCCTTGTACATTTTCATTAAAGTCATTGATGGAAACCACAAAGACCAATGGAACCAACATAATCATGAGGCACACCACTAGCCCCAGACCGCCAGTCTAAGGAACATCTACCGCCACCACCCTCCGCTTCCTACCATGAAGCCAATTCTGAACCAGCTTGCTCACTCTCTCTGGATCCCACGTGGTTTACCTTTCCAGAGCAGCCTACCATGTGGAACCTGATCACATGCCTTGCTGAAGTCCATGTAGACTGCGTCTGCAGCGATGCTCGCAGCAACTTTCCTGGATATTTCTTCAAAACACTCGATCAGATTTGAGACATGATCTCTCACACATGAAACCATGCTGACTATCCCTTATTAGCCCATCTATCCAAACGCATATACTGCCATCAGAATCCTCTCTCCGGAAACATTCCAACCACAGATGTTAACAATGCATGCATCCATCATTAAATTGTATGAATATTGAAAGCAAAAATGTTACTTCCTGCATGCAAAATATAAACAATGCATAGTAGTATCCATGACTAACAGCTGTTTTTAAGGAACATTTTGGCTCAGAATCAATACATACATTCCATGAAAACTCGAGAGTGAAATGGTTAATCATATTTTAGCTGTGAACCCAATGTTTTCTTTTCATTAAAATGAAACCACATATTTCTCATAATATCCCTAAGTCACCACAATATGAATTATGAAGATCAACTTTGGTCCTTCAAGATCCATGGGCAAATCAATTATTGTTAGCTCCAGATTCTTAGATCTAAAATTGTTGGATTTGGAGCATGGGAAGGAACTGCAGATGCTGGTTTAAACCGAAGATAGACACAAAAAGCTGGAGTAACTCAGCGGGACAGGCAGCATCTCTGGAGAGAAGGAATGGATGGCATTTTGGGTCTAACTTCTGCAGGTTTGAGCACTTCCCCAGTAAAGGTCTGGCTGCTAATGTGTTAAATTTCAGCAGAAAAACAACAGAAAATCGACACTGCAATTACATTTTTGCTTCACTTGGTTTTTGAGTTAAATCAATCTGACTTCAATGTTTTAGTAGGCAGTATTTCATCCCTGTGGACACGAGCTACAGCTGACTCTCCACAGCTGATGTCAGTATTTGACACAGGGCGTGGGCAGTATTGGTGGGAGGTCTATGGCTGTAATTCCTCAAAGACACATGTCCTTCCTTCAGATGAGAGGAAATATTTGAAAGCTTGGACATTGTCCACAGGAAGGTTAGGCTGGCTCTTTCCCCCACGCAATCTTATACTTCCCTCAAAAGTACACGTCGTCACTTGGGCTGAGCAGGGTCTGCGTAGACCATGGACCAGACACCTAGCCATCCATCAATGAGGGATTGAGTCAGACTGTTGAGGCAACTATCATAGAAGCATAGAAACCAGAGAAATAGGTGCAGGAGTAGGCCATTCGGGCCTATGAGCCAGCACCACCATTCAATGTGATCATGGCTGATCATCCAGAATCTGTTAGCCCCAAGAGCTCTATCTAACTCTCTCTTGAATACATTCAGTGAATTGGCCTCCACTGCCTTCTGTGACAGATAATTCCACAGATTCACCTCTCTGTGTGAAAATGTTTTTCGTTTAGTTTAGAGATACAGCAGGGAAACAGACCCTTCGGCCCACTGGGTCTGCACCGACCAGCGATCCCCACACATTAACACCATCCTACACCCACTAGGGACAATTTTTTACATTTAACAAGCTAATTAACCTACAAACCTGTACATCTTTGGAGTGTGGGAGGAAACTGCAGATCTCGGAGTAAACCCACGCAGGTCGCGGAGAGAACGAACAAACTCCGTACAGACAGCACCCGTAGTCGGGATCGAACCCGGATCTCTGGCGCTGCAATCGCTTTAAAGCAGCAACTCTACCGCTGCGCCACCATGACCACCCCAAATTTCCTCATTGCAGTCCTAAATGGCCTAGGCCTTATTCTTAAACTGTGACCTCTGACATCAGGAACATTTTTCCAGCATCTAGCCTGTCCAATCCATTAAGAATTGTATATGTTTCTATAAGATATCCTCTCATCCTTCTAAATTCCAGTGAATATGAGCCCAGTCGACCCATTCTTTCATCATGTGTCAGTACTTGAGAAACAATAATCAGGGCAGGCGGGTTTGGAGCATTCATTGTCACAATATTTATTGTGAGGCTGGGGGTGACTGAAAGACCTACCCGATTCCATCCACGTTCTTCTACAGCCCCTCAACAGAATTACATTGTGTACTGTTATGAAAGACTGAGAAATGCTGGTTCTCAAAATAAGCTGGCTATCATAAATCAATGCACTAAAAGGCAACATGCTGGCACAACAAGAATTGAGAAAGAAAATTATATGTTGGCAGGGTTTGCATGGAGCATCGACCCTTTTACCCATCCACTGGGTGAGAGATTTAGTCAGACTGTTAATGCAACCAAATGGTTAGAAAGACACCCAATAAAGCCACGGAAAGACCTAATGAACCACCGTGGCCTAAAAATCCATCACGCGAGAATGAAATGCTCGGAGAAGGAGAAAGAGGTGCAGCGCACAGGCCTTGAACCTGGTGAGACGCAGGAGGAGCCCGGCCAGGACTCAACCCACAGAGCCCAGTCCCTCTAGAGACTCCCAACCCCTGCAGAGTGGTTACTAAGATGGCTGATCCGTGGGCGGTTGCTGCTGGGACGCAAGTCGGGGCCTGATCAACCCCGGCTGGGTCGCCTGGGCGAGGGTGTCTGATGTTGTGAGACCCGAAACACCCGATGACCCCAGGTCACATCACTGAGGATGTGTCCCAGCGCATCTAGAAGATGTATATTTTTCACAACCAAATGGCATTTATTTGTAGAGTATCTAGCCCAGGAGTACAGACACCTTAATGAGCCTGGAGTGTTGTACATAGATCTTGTCTCAGTTCACATTTATTGTCACGTGCACCAATTGGTACAGTGAGATATGAGTTACCATGCAGCCATACAATAAAAAGAACACACTACACAACAGAATTTAACATGACCATCCCCACACAGCAGAATCAACGTTTCCCACTGTGAGGGAAGGCAATAAAGTTCAGTCATCGTCCTCTTTGTTCACCCGTGGTCGGGGCTTTTGAACTCCCCGATGTACAGGCTCTCTCACCGGGATGATCGGAACTCTGACGTCAGAACGGAGGAACACACTCAGCGGCTTGGAGTTTCCAAATTGGCCACTTCCTGCCGGAGACTGCGGCTTCCGATGTCCACAGGCCGAGCTGGACGGAGCTCCAACACTGGCGATCCCCGGCAAAGGGATCCCAGGCCTCCGCGATGTTAAAGTCAGCGCCGCCCGCGACTAGAAGCTCCGCAAACCACAGCTCCACGGTGTTAAAGTCAGCAGGCCCAACACTCCGGAGCTCCAACACAGGCGATCCTCGGCAAGGCATCACCCCGCTCCATAATTCAACGCTGCCCCCGCTGCTGAAGCTCTGGGCCGGTCTCTGGCAAGAAACGCCGCGCCAATCCAGTTGGTAAGCCGCGAGGGGGGGTGAAGATGGGACACAGACAAAAGACGCATCTCCGTCCAGGTGAGTGACTGAAAAACCGTTTCCCCCTATTCCCCCCCCCCCCACCCACATAAAACATACTAAGAAACATTGATAACATGCCATTAGACACACTAAAAATAACAGAAAATGGTGAAAGGACTAACAACTGCTGGCGAGGCAGCCATTGCTGGCGCCACCTGGTGGATTAGGGCTGATGGATAATATTATCGGCAGAACGGAATGTAATCCAGCTTTAGAGCGCAGCTTCCCAACATCCTGTCTTGCTGTAGGCTGCCACGAGGTCCAATATATATTTTTTTTTTCTGGAAAATGCCAGGAAAAGTTGAAACACTTTGCAGCTGTGCAAATATCTGCAACCAGTGGGCAGGTGGTAGACCATTGTCACCACAATATTCAATTATGCGTCTGTTAGTGACTGAGTGACTTAACTGACTCCATCCAGGTTTCTTGAAGCCTCTGGACAAAATTCTTTCCCCCATGGAAAATGTTTAGTTTAGTTTAGTTTAGAGATACAGCCCGGTAACAGGTCCATCAGCCCGCCGAGTCTGCAGTGACCAGCGATCCCCGCACATTAACACCATCCTATGCACACTGGGAACAATTTTACATCTATACCACAAACCTGTACGTCTTTGGAGTGTGGGAGGAAACCAAAGGTCTCGGTGAAAACCCACACCGGTCATGGGGAGAATGTACAAACTCCGTATAGGCTGAACCCGTAGTCGGGACCGAACCCGGTTTTCTGGTGCTGTATGGTAGTAGCTCTGCTTCTGTGCCAATGTGCCGAGGTAAAATCATTTTGACAATTAATCAATTTATTTATCAAGCCACCTTGGAATATGGTCCGTAAGTGGAAACGTTGCATCAATTTCCAGCCACGGATGAGATTCTGTGGAAGCCACCACTTTGGAGGTTTGCCGTATGAAGAAGGATTACGTGTACTGTGCTTATGATCTCCAATGTTGATATAAATGAGAGATAACTTCATTAAAACATTCTTCAAGGATTTCACAGTATAGATGCAAGGAAGATGTTTCCACTGGATGAGGTGTCTGTCAAATTGTCAGAATAAAACGTCAACTGTTCAGACTCGGGTAAGAAGAACCTTTGTTAAATCTATCTTCACCCAAGACAAGTGCAGAGACGTGCATTGAGAAGTTCATAAGATCATAAATGATAGGAGCAGAATTAGGCCATTTAAATCCTCCCCATAACCCCCGACACCCTTACTAATCAATAATCTGTCAATCTGATGGTAATTAATTCCTCAGGTTCACCACCCTCTGACTAAAGAAATTCCTCTTCATCACCTTTCTAAAGGTACCTCCTTTTATTCTGAGGCTGTGCCCTCTGGTCCTAGACTCTCCCACGAGTGGAAACATCCTCACCACACTCTATCCAGGCCTTCCACTATTTGGTTAGTTTCAATGAGATCTCCCCCTCATCCCTCTAAACTCCAGCGAGTACAACGAGTGCCATCAAACGCTCATCGGATGTTAACCCACTCATTCCTGGGATCATTCTCATAAACCTCCACTGGACCCTCTCCAACGCCAGCACATCCTAGGGCGGCTCATGACAGGTCGGTTCATGATAATGGAGAGATTTTTGGTTGTGAATGGAATGAAGGGATACAGAGTTAGTACAGAACAATGACACTGGGGTAAAATATCAGCCATGATCTTCATGAATGGTGAAGCAGACAAAAGGGGCTGGAAGACTATTTTCTATATTAGAGGATGTTTTATAATTACATGGTTTTACCATGATATGGTATCATTACACACCAGGGATGTAATGCTGAGGCTCTACAATATAAGGCGCTGGTCAGGCCGCAGTTGGAGTATTGTGAGCAATTTTGGACTCCATATCTGAGGAAGGATGAGCTGGCTCTGGAGAGGGTTCAGAGGGGATTTACAAGAATTATCCCAGCAATTATCCCAGGTTAAC
Organism: Amblyraja radiata; assembly: GCF_010909765.2. Taxonomy (NCBI): domain Eukaryota; kingdom Metazoa; phylum Chordata; class Chondrichthyes; order Rajiformes; family Rajidae; genus Amblyraja; species Amblyraja radiata. The sequence continues at coordinate 5,559,644 of NC_045970.1, forward strand.
CTATGATGAGTTTTTAACGGCGCTGGGCCTGTAGTCACTGGAGTTTTGAAGGATGAGGGGGTATCTCATTGAAACTTAACGATTAGTGAAAGGCTTGGATCGAGTGGATGTGGAGAGGATGTTTCCAATAGTGGGAGAGTCTAGGACCAGAGATCATAACCTCAGAATAAAATAGTGGTTTTTAACCTTTTTGGCACCAGTACACACATACACGAACAAAACACTGTGTGTGGTATGTACCTTTCTTAGGTTCCTAAACATTGGCTCAACAAATTGATATGTTATTTGTGTCCCCTTCATGACCCCCGGCAAAGCCCCAAACGACCCCCATAGGGGGTCACGAGCCCCAGGTTAAGAACCACTGGAATAGAAACATAGAAACATAGAAAATAGGTGCAGGAGGAGGGCATTCGGCCCTTCGAGCCAGCACCGCCATTCATTGTGATCATGGCTGATCGTCCCCAATCAATAACCCGTGCCTGCCTTCTCCCCATATCCTTCGATTCCACTAGCACCTAGAGCATCTAACTCTCTCTTAAATCCATCCAGTGATTTGGCCTCCACTGCCCTCTGTGGCAGGGAATTCCACAGGGAGTAAAAGGACGTTCCTCTAGGAAGGAGATGAGGATGAATTTCTTTAGTCAGTGGTGAATCTGTGGAATTCTTTGCCACAGAAGGCTGTAGAGGCCAAATGAATGGATATTTTTAAGGCAGAGATAGATTCTTCATTAGTACGGGTGTCAAGGGTTACGGGGAGAATGCGGGAGAATGGGGTTGAGAGGGAGAGATAGATCAGACATGATTGAACGATGGAGTAGACTTGATGGGCCAAATGGCCTAATTTTGCTCCTATAACTTATGGGCCTATGAACATCATCCACTGTTTTGTAGTTGTACCAACTACTGACAGGCCAAGAGATGATGTGCACCTTTGTCCTCAGGATAGCCAGCATGGGGTCAATCACAAATCATGCTGGCTACCAAACCAAAATGTGATTCCCAGGAGGATGATAAGGAAGGCAATTGGCATGTAGCTCAGCGGCTAACATTCATTGAGGATGTTTCATGGTATCCTGTTCAAAAGGGAACTGCAGATGCTGGAATATCGAAGGTACACAAAATTGCTGGAGGAACTCAGCGGGTGCAGCAGCATCTATGGAGCGAAGGAAATAGGCGACATTTCGGGCCGAAACCCTTCTTCAGACTGATGGGGGGTGGGGAAAGAAAGAAGGAAAAAGGGAGGAGGAGGAGCCCGAGGGCGGGCGGATGGGAGGGTGGGAGGAGACAGCTAGAGGGTGAAGGAAGGGGAGGGGACAGCACAGGCTAGCCAAATTGGGGGAATTCAATGTTGATGCCATAAGGGCGCAAGGACCCCAGACGGAATATGAGGTGCTGTTCCTCCAATTTCCGCTGTTGCTCACTCTGGCAATGGAGGAGACCCAGGACAGAGAGGTCGGATTGGGAATGGGAGGGGGAGTTGAAGTGCTGAGCCACCGGGAGGTCATGTAGGTTAAGGCGGACTGAGCGGAGGTGTTCGGCGAAACGGTCGCCCAACCTACGCTTGGTCTCACCGATGTAAATTAGCTGACATCTAGAGCAGCGGATGCAGTAGATGAGGTTGGAGGAGATACAGGTGAACCTTTGTCGCACCTGGAACGACTGCTTGGGACCTTGAATGGAGTCGAGGGGGGAGGTGAAGGGACAGGTGTTGCATTTCTTGCGGTTGCAACGGAAAGTGCCCGGGGAGGGGGTGGTGCGGGAGGGAAGGGAAGAATTGACGAGGGAGTTGCGGAGGGAGCGGTCTTTGCGGAAGGCAGACATGGGGGGAGATGGGAAGATGTGGCGAGTGGTGGGGTCACGTTGGAGGTGGCGGAAATGGCGGAGGATTATGTGTTGTATTTGCCGGCTGGTGGGGTGAAAGGTGAGGACCAGAGGGACTCTGCCCTTGTTGCGTGTGCGGGGATGGGGAGAGAGAGCAGTGTTGCGGGGTATGGATGAGACCCTGGTGTGAGCCTCATCTATGGTGGCGGAGGGGAATCCCCGTTCCCTGAAGAACGAGGACATTTCCGATGCCCTGGTATGAAATGTCTCATCCTGGGAACAGATGCGGCGTAGGCGGAGGAATTGGGAGTAAGGGATGGAGTCTTTACAGGGGGCAGGGTGGGAAGACGTGTAGTCCAGATAGCCATGTGAGTCAGTGGGTTTATAATGTATGTCGGTCAGGAGTCTGTCCCCTGCGATGGAGATGGTGAGGTCAAGGAATGGTAGGGAAGTGTCGGAAATCGTCCAGGTGTATTGGAGTGCCGGATGGAAGTTGGTGGTGAAGTGGATAAGTCAGTCAGTTGTGTGTGGGTGCAGGAGGTGGCACCAAAGCAGTCGTCAATGTAGCGGAGGTAGAGGTCGGGGATGGGGCCCTGGTACGCATCGAACAAGGATTGTTCAACGTACCCGACAAAGAGGCAGGCGTAGCTGGGGCCCATGCGTGTGCCCATAGCTACGCCTTGTGTTTGGAGGAAATGGGAGGAGTCAAATGTAAAGTTATTGAGGGTGAGGACCAACTCCGCTAAGCGGAGGAGAGTGTCAGTGGCTGGGTAAAGGTTGCTCCTCTGGTCGAGGAAGAACCGGAGGGCTTTGAGGCCATCCTCGTGGGGGATGGAGGTGTAGAGTGACCGGACATCCATGGTGAAGATGAGGGGGTGAGGGCCCAGAGAGTGGAATGCGTGGAGGCGGCGGAGAGTGTCTGAGGTGTCTAGAACAAAGGTGGGGAGGGATTTGACCAAGGGGGATAGGATGGTGTCAAGGTATGTGGAGATGAGTTCGGTGGGGCACGAACACGCAGAGACAATGGGTCTGCCGGGAGAGCCGGGTTTGTGGATTTTGGGGAGAAGGTAAAAACGGGCCGTGCGGGGCTGGGGAACGATGAGTTTGGAGGCTTGGTCAGGTAGGGCGTGGGAATTGATGAAGTCGGTGATGGTGCTAGAAATGGTGGCCTGGTGCTCGTCAGTGGGGTCATGGTCCAAGGGTAAGTAGGAGGAGGTGTCCGAGAGTTGGCGCGTGGCCTCAGCTTTGTAGAGATCGACGCGCCAGACTACCACGGCACCTCCCTTGTCGGCTGGTTTGATGACCCAGTCTGGGTTTTTGCGGAGAGATTCGATGGCAGTGCGTTCAGAGGGGGAAAGATTGGAGTGAGACAGGGGAGTGGAGAAGTTGAGGCGGTTGACGTCGCGGCGGCAGTTCTGAATGAAGAGTTCCAGAGCCGGGACTTTCTGAGGGGGGTTCCACGAGGAGGGGGTGCGTTGGAGACGGGAAAAGGGGTCATCATTAGGGGGCGAGGACTCCTTCCCATGGAAGTGCGCTGTGAGGCGGAGACGACGGTAGAAGCTCTCCAAGTCATGGTGGGCGCGGAACTCATTGAGATGGGGACGGAGGGGGACAAAGGTGAGACCTCTGCTGAGGACAGACCGTTGGGTGGGGGAGAGGGGGAGGTCGGGGGGGATGGTGAACACCCGGCAGGGGTGGGAGTTGGGGCCAGAGGAAGGCAGGTGGGTAGACTGGGTACGGGGTTGTGGGTGTTGGAGGGGTGGTGGGTGGTCAGGGGTGGGGGGGAGAGAGGGCTGTGAGGTGGGTGGGGAAGAGCGGGTGTGACATGGTTGGGGGGGGATGGGGGAGGGTCAGTGGAGCAGCCACTGAGGTTAGCACGGCTGGGCAGACGGGCGCTAGGACCCGGTGGAATTAAATCGAGGAGAGTGGGAGTAAGCAGCGTGAAGGCTGCAGGCCCAGTGCAGAGTCCAGGCTCCAGGTAAGGCGACGGCTGTGGGTTGCTGGAGGGGGGTTGAGTGGCGCGGGTCAACGGACCCGATGGTCGGAGTCCAGCGGCGCGGGTCAACGGACCCGATGGTCGGAGTCCAGTGGTGGTTGAGTCGGGGTCCGCGGGCGATGCGTGGGTGGTCCCGGTGGGCGGATGGTCGGCAGGTCGGCGGCGAGATGAATCGGGTGCGTAGCGGCGGCCATGTTGAGATAGCCCCGGTCCGGCGGCGTTGTAGGGTAGTTGGGGTCGGGTGGCGATGTCGGAGGAATCGGCGAGGGGGAGCGAGTCCAAGTTACCGTTGAAGCTGCGAGGCTGGGCGTCATCGGTCAGCAGGTGAGGGTCGGCGGCGGCATCGATGTAGAGGTCGGTGAAGGCGGCGTCCCGGTGAGTATGGAAGTCGCTCCTCGAGGCCAAGATGGCGTCGCGGGACTCGGGCAGGCGATGCGGGCCAGGGTTGGGGCCCGGAGTCTGCGGGCGGTCGAGTCGCGGAGTGTAGGCGTCGGGAGCGGCCTGGAGTCGGGATAATTTAAGGTCCTTGGTGGAATTGAGGTAGGCCAGGAATTTTTTATTTAAGAGGTGGATCTTCCGGCGGATGAAATACAGCTGGGGTCCGTTGCAGGTCTGGGTTAGTGAGGCCTGAAGTCCAGGGAGTGTAGATGTGAGGTCCTGTTGGTGCCGGCGCATCTGGGGTCCTTGCGCCCTTATGGCATCAACATTGAATTCCCCCAATTTGGCTAGCCTGTGCTGTCCCCTCCCCTTCCTTCACCCTCTAGCTGTCTCCTCCCACCCTCCCATCCGCCCGCCCTCGGGCTCCTCCTCCTCCCTTTTTCCTTCTTTCTTTCCCCACCCCCCATCAGTCTGAAGAAGGGTTTCGGCCCGAAACGTCGCCTATTTCCTTCGCTCCATAGATGCTGCTGCACCCGCTGAGTTCCTCCAGCAATTTTGTGTACCTTTCATGGTATCCTGATGTCTGGTGCTCACCCTGATATCCTCTGAGCTGTTTGGAAGCTACAACCAGGTAAATATTTTTTTAGGAAGAAAGTTGGAGTAATTCAGCGGGACAGGCAACATTTCTGGAGAGAAGGAATTGGTGGCGTTTCAGGTCTAGACCCACTTCTAAAGAAGGGTCTCGACCCCAAACGTCACCCATTCCTTCTCTCCAGAGATGCTGCCCTGTCCCGCTGAGTTACTCCAGCATTTTGTGTCTATCTCCGGTAAATATGTTATTGTTGAGGATTTTGAACACCATTGAAAACCAATCAAATTGTTCACAAACTGTTGAAGATTTGGAGCTCTTTCTAACAAATGAGGAGACTTTTTAAAGGACCACACTTTGTCAGGACCATACCAAAACTATTTGAAATGATTCTGGAAAGGACTTCATCGGAGACGGATAAATGCTCTACTATGGAATTTATTGAACAAGTTGTCAAGCTGGAAAGCTGTGTACATATACGTCATCACCAGGAGAAAAGGATACTTGTTCATTGTACTCTTGCTGGAGATTTTCCTTGGTCTGCAGGATAAGGTATGGTCGGGCAGAGCTGTTGTAGTTTGTGCTGGAGAGAAGTACTGGAGGCGTGCGGTGACTTGTTCCCTTATCCCGTTTCGAGAAATCCTTCTTCCACTGGACGTTTCCCTACAGTAGGTATGTTACAATATTTACCTTCAGCGGCGCTGCAATTCTGCCACTGGCCGTGTGCGCGATTTTGGCGCGTTTGAGGGGGGGGGCGGGGTTAAAATGCGGTATTCTCCGACCTGGTCCAGGATTACTGTATATTTTGTTGGAGTGCAAACTTTTGCTGAAGAATCATTCCGACGGTCGTTCTGTGTGTTTTTGAAAAACAATTCGCCCGACAAGTTAATCGCTGGAGTGATTTTAAAATCAGCTTCTGAAGCCGTCAACGCCGACAACGGGGACAGATTTTACGTAGGGGACAGGTAAAAGAAAGTAGTTTATTTTTATGTATAAAAGTGTTTCTTAAGATGCATTTAATTCACATTTTAAGTTGTGAAATGGTGATTTCCCCCCCCGTACGAACTGGCAGTGTTTTTGCTGCGATATGGGGAGTAAAATCACCGCAACCTCAACGTTGTAATTGATCGTGTTCCAGAAAATCCCACCCGCAAGCTGATTTAAATTGCCATTAATTTACAGGTATTAAACATTAAATTCCTTCCATTTGGCCTATAAACCCATGACAATGAGATTTAAAAATTATGTTATATTGTGAATGTGTGAATGTTATTTGGACAGGCTATTTAAAAATGTTAATCTATTCTTAAGAAATGGATAGATGTTTAGATCTAGTAATTGAATTTTGTAATTAGCTACAATTGGGTAACTAACTAATTATATGCTTTAATTTCAAGTCATCTAAGTAAGATTGTTTCATATTTGTTTCAGAATGCTTCAATCTATAATAACTGAAAGTTTCTTTCAGTTCTCTTAATTTTTAAGAAAGTTATGGGCTTTTGACTGTTCTCGATCACAGATCTTGTGTTAAGTCAATGGAAAAGCAATAGGGAACAAGATGCTAATTTCCGAGTATGAAAATGGCCATAACTTTTTTAATCCTGAAGATATGAAAGTGAATTAGGTGTCAAATTAAACTTCTTTTTATGCTTTATCTGATGGGATAAATTACAGACTTGATTTTTAAAATCTCAAAATGTTGTAACATTGCTGCCTACAGGACCTGCAGTGCAATTCCTGCATTCAGTGGAAGTGGCTGCCTCACAAACACAAACACGTAGGAATTGGCAAGAACCAATGGCAGGATGTGCAGCCAAGTTCAAGAAACATTCACAATTATTACTACACCGGGCACTTAGTCATAGTTAAGAGTTGTAGTGAAGTTTAACATTCACGAGTTATTCACAAATTCTCCCGACTTTTCCCCTCGATTCAAACTTGCAGAATGTTTGTAACGGGTCCGTAGGAGGCAGTAGGAGTTCGTAGATATATTGTAGCGGCTCGTTATGCCAGCCGTAGGTACTCGTGGCATCAGGTAAGTCGGGACGTTTTTTCCAGCATGATAAAAAATTTCCACGAGTAAAAAAATGGTCGGGATGAAAGAAATTGCAACTTTTTACTCGTAAGGAGGGCATCGAAATAGCCGTGGGAATTCGTAGACATACTCGTAGGAGTTCGTGAACGTAGTCATGGAAGGTCGTAGGAATTCGTAAATTACCACGATCTTGATACTTTTGTTAGGTCCTTTAAACTCGGCAGAAGTTTTGAATTAAGTCGTGAAAGTGGGACAGACCCTTAAGGAGGTCACACCTAAGGTGCAAGCAAAAAGTAAATGGGTGACCACCAAGAAGGGTAAAGGAAGTATACAGAACATAGAACATAGAGCAGTACAGCACAGGTACAGGCCCATCGGCCCACAATGTCTGTGCCAAACATGATGCCAAGTTAAACTAATCTCTTCTCCCTGCATTATATCAATATCCCTCCATTCCCTGCATGTCCATGTGCCTAATAAACACATAAATGCCATTCTCATATTTGCCTCCACCACCTCTCCTGGAAACATGTCTCAGTTACTCTCTGTGTAAATGGTTCCTTGAAGGTCGAGTCACAGGTAGATAAGGTGGTCAATAAGGAAGAGGGGGAGGGTTTAGTCATTACCTAAAATTGGAGAATTCAATGTTCAGACCATTCGGTTGCAAGCTACCCAAGCAGAGTATGAGGTGTTGTTCCTCTAGTTTGCATGTTGCCTCAATCTAACAATGGAGGAGGCCCAGGACAGAAAGGTCAGTGTAGGAAGAGGAGTTAAAATGGTGAGCGGCTGGGAGATCCAGCAGGCCTCAGCAGACCGAGCACGTGTTTGACGAAACGGTCGCAGAGTCTAAGCTTGGTGTCGCCGATGTACAGGAAGCCAGTTTAAGAACATCGTGTGCGGTAGATGAGGTTAGAGGGGGTGCATGTGAACCACTATCTCACCCGGAAGGATGGGTGCGACTCTCGTCTGCAGCGGCCTCTGCAGTCCGTCTGCGTTTTTATTATTTTATGTCTATGTTTTTATGTAGTTTTTGTTATTTTTGTTGGGGTATGTGTGTGGGGGGGGGGGGGGGGGGGGGGGTGGGGGGGGGTTGGGGGTAACATTTAAATCTCTCCCTGCACGGGAGACCCGACCTTTTCTTTGTCGGGTCTCCGTTGTCGTTGGGGCTGCAACGAGGAGCGGCCTCCAACAGGAAAACCGGGGGCTCTGGTGCTGACTACTCACCTCACCGTCGCGGAGCTGGCCGAGTCCAGAGCGGGTGGAGCTGTGGTGGACGCTGCTGCGACCCGACCCCCGGAGATTCGGTGGCTGCAACTGCGGGTTTGGCGGACGGCACCGGGAGCCCGCGGGTACCTGGAGGGAGACCGCTTTTCAGGGCTCCCGCAACGGCGACTTCTCCCGCCCGAGTTGCGGGGTTGAAGAGCTCCTGGAGCGGGGCCTTACAGCACCGCCCCGCGCGGCTTGGAATGGCGGCGGGACTCTGCGAGCGCCCGCCGGGGCTCTAACACCAAGACCCGGTGTGCGACCTTGCATCACCCGACGTGGCTTAAATGGCCACGGGACAATTCGCCATCGCCCGCCGGGGGCTTTGACTTTGACTCTGACATCGGGGGGGGGAGTGCAGTGGAGAGAGAAGTTTTTTTGGCCTTCCATCACAGCAATGTGATGGATGTTTATGTAAAATATGTTGTGTCTTGGGTCTATTTGTTTGTAATGTATGGCTGCAGAAACGGCATTTCGTTTGGACCTCAAGGGGTCCAAATGACAATAAATTGAATTGAATTGAATTGGATCTCTGGAATGAGGTGATGGAGGTGGGTGAGGAGGTATATGGATAGATATCGCATCTCTTGCAGTTTAGTTTAGTTTAGTTTAGTATACAGATACAGCACGGACACGTAACACGGTCCATCGATGCTGCACCGACCAGCGATCACCGCACACTAACACTATCCTACACACATTAGGGACAATTTACACTTATAACAAGCCAATTAACCTAGAAACCTGTACGTCTTTGGAGTGTGGGAGGAAACCGAAGATCTCGGAGAAAACCCACGCAGTTACCGGGAGAACGTACAAACTCCCTACGGACAGCACCCGTAGTCGGGATGGAACCCGGGTCTCTGGTGCTGGAAGGCAGCAACTCTACCGCAGCGCCATCGTGCCGCAGGAGGAAGTTCCTGGAGAGGGGATGGATTGGATGCGAAGCGATGAGTGACCCAGAGTTGAGGAGGGAGTAATCTCTGCTGAAGGCGGAAAGCGGTGGGCATGGAAAGATGTGACTCATATTTCTGCTCTCACTCCCCTGCCTCCCATACGGAACAAGGACAGAGTTCCCCTGGTCCTCACCTTTCACCCCACCAGCCTCCGCATCAAACCCATCATCGTCCAACATTTCCGTCACCTCCAACATCATCCCACCACTTATTACATTTTCCTATCCCATCACCTGATTGTCACCTGTCCATGTTCTCCAGAGAAACTGCCCGACTCGCTAAATTACTCCAACACTTTGTGACTTTGACATTTCGGTGGAGTGCATGAATCTCATAATCATAATAATACTTTATTAGCCAAGTAGGTTCTGCAACATACGAGGAATTTCATTTGCCATACAGTCATACCAATAAAAAGCAACAAAACACAAAATACATTTTAACATGAACATCCACCACAGTGACTCCTCCACAATCCTCACTGTGATGGAAGGCGGAAAAAAAAGTTCAATCTCTTCCCTTCTTTGAACTCCCGAGATCAATCTCTACCTGAGACTGCGAGCACCTCGATGGTGAAATCCGCAGGCCGCAGTTGGAGCGTCGATCCCAGGCAAGGGATCGGCTCCGATGGAAAGTCCATGCCCCGCAGTGGGGCTCAAAGTCAGTCCGCCAGCTCCACGATGTTAGGCCGCAGAGCGACCTGAGATACGATTTGAAAAACAATCGCATCTCCGGCAAGGTAAGAGATTGAAAAAAAGTTTCTCCCGACCCCCTCCCCCACATAAAACAAACCAAAGAACATTAACACAAAGTTTGAAAACACACTAAAAATAACAAAATATACGAAAAAAACATAGACTGTTGGCGAGGCTGCCATCGCAGACGTCGCCACCCGGTGGAATCTCCTGTGAACATTCCCCATGAGATTAAGTATACCCTTTTGGATACTATTGAGGAGGGGTGAAATGAAATGGGGCATGAAATCCAGCTCTGAGGCTGAGGTTGGGTGACGGGTGAAAGGGGATTCTGTGGCAACATGTGGAACTCTGAGATGATGTGTTGCCTCCCTGGTGCCATGGTTCAGGATGCCTAACAAACATTCTCAAGTGGTGGCTGAATGGCCAGAGGTCATTGTGCACATTGGTCCCAACGACACAGGTAGGGAAAGTAGATGAGGTGCTGTGGAGTGCATATAGGGTGTTCCAAAATAGGTTAAAAAGCAGCATCTTGAGGCTGGCTATTTCTGGATTAGTCACAGTGCCTTGTGCTAGCTCGGACAGGAACACAAGGATGGGCAAGATGAATAGTGTAGGAAGGAACTGCAGATGCTGGTTTAAACCGAAGATAATCACAAAAAGCTGGAGTAACTCAGCAGGACAGGCAGCAACTCTGCAGTGAAGGAATGGGTGACGTTTCGGGCCGAGACCCTTCTTCAGACTGAGGAAGGTCTGTCCCGCTGAGTAACACCAGCTTTTTCTGTCTATCTTAGGCAGGATGATTTTGCAGCTGAGGAGCTGATGTTGGGGGCAGGGCTTCGGGTTTTTGGATTATGTGGATCACGTCTAGGGCAGAGGTGAAGCTCAGAGAGGGGAACCTCAGGTGAACTGGTGTTTTTTCCACCATAATCCCCAACACCTCCTCATTCTTAATCTCAAACTGCCCTTCCATATTGGTAATCTCCAACAGGTGCAGTTTAGTACCTCTCCTGCATGCCAGGACTCCAAGAACAAACCCCCTTCTCCATTCTTCATTGGTCCTATCACAGGGCTGCCAACATTGGGTGAGAGTTGGGAGTGAGAAATTGCGAGAGACCAAGCCCGAGGGAGTATAGCGACCGGGGGAGGAGGGGGGGGGGGGTGTTGGAGGGTGTCCCCCTCCCATTGGTACAGAGGGGTCAAGGAAAGAGCGTTCACGTCGCGGCCCTGTTTCAACCAATCTTTCCACCACCACGCACAAGAAGCACAAGAAGCGCAAGACAGACGCCGAGAAGTGTGTTCAGCTCTGGCTGAACAACTTCTAATCTTGTGTGTGGACTCGATAAGAAGAAGATTGGTACAGAACATTTGCATTTTTCAGCTTGAAATTGTGCAATATGGTGCATACTGTAGCGAGTCTTTTAACTGACACTTGAATGCAATATATATGCTTTAAATTGGATTGGAGCGTTTTTGAAAGGGGGGAGGCTGTGCGATCACTGATCACTGGCCTTGGGGGTACCCGGTGAGGGAGTGGAGCAACCGAGTGGGGAGAGGGTGTGGAAGAAAGGTGTCCCCCCTCCCAGGGTAGGAACTTTTTTTAATTTGATGTATTAAAATCATGTTTTAGTGCACTGTAGAAGTATGATTTCAATGATTTTTGTATGTAGTATTTTTAGGAGGTAACTTTTTAAGGGGTAACTATATCCACACAAAGGGTGATGGGTTTATGGAACAAGCTGCCAGAGGAGGTAGTTGAGGCAGGGACCATCCCAACATTTAAGAAAAAGTTAGACTGATACATGGATAGGACAGGTTTGGAGGTATGGACCAGAAGCAGGTGGCGTAGCTGGGACATGTTGGCGGGTGTGGGCAATTTGCACCGAAGGGCCTGTTTTCACACTGTATCATTCTATTACAATATACCTCCACCATGCATGAATGCTTCAAAATCAAGTGATCGTGTTTTATTGCCATATACTCATGCATAGAAACATAGAAAATAGGTGCAGGAATAGGCCATCGGCCCTTCGAGCCAGCGCTGCCATTCAATATGATCATGGATATTCATCTAAAATCAGTACCTCTTTCCTGTTTTTTCCCCATATCCCTTGATGTCGTTAGCCCCAAGAACTAAATGTAACTCTCTCTTGAAAACATCCAGTGAATTGGCCTGCACTGCCTTCTGTGGCAGAGAATTCCACAGATTCACAACTCTCTGTGTGAAGAAAGTTTGTTCTCATCTCAGTCCTAACTGGCCCCCCTTTATTCTTAAACTGTGACCCATGGTTCTGAACTGCCCCAACATCGGGAACATTTTTCCTGCAGTTACAGTAAGTGAAAATCTAGCAGGCAAGCAGGATGCTTTCACCAACCACCCCCATTTGAAGTCCACTATCTTCCACCGTATCTACCCAGTGCTTGGTAGTTACTTCCAGCAGCCACTGGTTGTCCTCCAGGATGCACCGAGCCGCAGCCTGATCCATGCCGGTCACCTGGGCGAATTCGGCACAGAGACTCTCACGGCAGCGGCGCAACTCTTCGACGCCTCCGACGGCCCGGGACTCTTGCACTGAGGCTGCTCCATGGCCGGAGCTGCAGTGAGCGACTCGCCAGCCCGGCAAACACTCGCCAGCCCCGCTCCCCGTCCGCATCTGTCCCCGCCGCTGCTTCTGCTTCCAACACCCGCGGCCCATGCAGTTGATATGAGTTTTGAAATTTTCGTTGATCACAGAATTTCTCACAACAGAGCGAGAGAAATTTGTGATCAGCGTGAGAATTTGGTGAAATGCGTGATTCTCACGCTCAATGCATGGGAGTTGGCAGCCCTGCCTCTCTATCCCCCCTCTCCTCTCCCCCATCCTCTCTCCCCCCTCTCCTCCCTCTTTCCCCTCTCTCGCCACCTATCTTTCTTCTCCCCTCCTCTCTCCTCCCCCCCCTCTCTTCTCTCTCCCTCTCTCTCTCCCTCTCTCTCTCTCACCCCCCCCCTCCCCCCTCTCTCTCCCCTCTCTCTATCCCCTCTCTATCCCCCCTCTCTCTCTCTCTCTCCCTCTCTCCTCTCTCTCTCTCACTCTCTCCCCCTCTATCCCCCTCTCCCCCTCTATCTCCCCCTCTCTCTCTCCCCCCCTCTCTCTCCCCCCTCTCTCTCCCCCTCTCTCTCTCTCTCCCCTCTCTCTCCCCCACCTCCATCTCTCTCTCTCCCCTTCTCTCTCATCCCCTCTCTCCCTCCCCCCTCTCTCCCCTCTCTTCCCCCTCTCTCTCCCCCCATCTCTCTCCTCTCTTCCCCTCTCTCCCCCCTCTCTTCCCCCTCTCTCCCTCCCACCTCACTCTCCCTTTCTCTCTCGTCCCCTTTCTCCTCTCTATCCCCCCTCTCTCCTCTCTCCCTCTCTCTCCCTTCTCTTTCCCCTACCTCTCTCCTCCCCCTCTCTCTCCCCCTCTCTTTCTCCTCTCTCTCCCCTCTTCCTCTCTCTCTCTCTCTCTCTCCCCCCCTCTCTCTCTCTTTCTCCCTCCCTCTCAATCTCTTTCTCCCTCTCTCTCTATCACTCCCTCTCTCTCCCTCTACACTCTCCCCTCTCTCTTTCTGTCTCTCCTCTCACCTCTCTCTCTTCCCCCCCCCTCTCTCATCTCTCTCTCCCTCTCTCCCCCATTTCTCCCTCCCACCTCACTCTCCCCCTGTCTCTCTCTCCCCTCTCTCTTTCCCTCTGTCTCTATCTCCTCTTTCTCTTTGCCCCCACATCTCTCTCTCTTTCCCCCTCTCACCCTCTCTCTTTTACCACCCCTCTCTCCCCCCTCTCTCTCCCATTCTCTCCTACCCTCTCCTCCCTCTCCACCTCCTCGCTCTTCCCTCATTCTTCCCTCTCACCCCTCTCTCTCTTCCCACTCTCTCTTCCCCCCCTCTCCCACCTCACTCTCCCCCTTCTCTCTCTCCTACCTCTCTCTCCCCCCCTTTCCCTCTTCTCTCCATTCACGCCCCCTCTGTCTCTCCCCTCTCTCTCCCCATTGTCTTCCTGTCTCCTTCCCCTCTCTCTCTCTCCACCTCCATTTGAGAGTCTGTCCCTTCGGCACAGAGACTCTCGCGGCAGCAGCAGCAGCACAACGCTTCCGACGGCTCCGTGGCCCGGGACACTTGCACTGTCCGGAGTGCTCCATGGCCGGAGATGCAGCATCAGCCCTGCAAACACTCGACAGCGCCGCAAACACTCGCAAGTCCCCGCTCCCTGCATCTGTTCCCACCGCTGGTTCTGCTCCCATCCCTCCCGCAGCCCCTGCTCTCCAACACCCGCTGACCATGCAATTTATCCGAGTTTTGAAATTTTCGTTGATCACAACATTTCTCACCACTGAGCGTGAGAAATTTCTGATCAGCGTGAGGGCGTGAGAGTTTGCTTGAGGGCGTGAGTCTCACGCTCAAAGCGTGAGAGTTGGCAGCCCTGCTACCATCTCCTTGGTTACCCTTTTGTTTTTAGTATAGTTATAAAAAGCTTTGGGATTTTCTTTAAACTATAGAAGTTGGGAGGTCATGTTGCAGTTGTATAAGAAGTTGGTGAGAACGCATTTAGAATATTGTGTTCAGGACTTCCGGTGGCGCTATGGAGGAGTAGAGGTCGGCGCCAGCTAGGTCCATGCTAAGATTGATTAAAAAACGGGAGGAAAAGAACGGGACTGACCTGACCTGCTGATAACACATCGGCAGCTTGTACTGAGTGATTGACGTGAAATCATCAGGCGAGCGACTCCGGTGGTATGTCGCTGCAACATACTCCCCCAAATGGACAGGCGAAAAGAGCCGGATAGCCCAAGCAACCGGCTGAAGAAGTAGGCCCGATTGGAGCCTCGGGCTCAATTTTAACGTCGTCCCAGGAACATGTTTCAAAGAAGACAAGGTCGAAAAAAACTGAAATAGAGGAACTTTGCAGCTTTGTCACTGGAGGGTGTGAGCTCTAGGGAGAGGTTGAGTAGACTGGGTCTCTATTCCATGGGGCACAAGAGAGGAAGAGGGGAGATCTTATAGAGGTATACAAAATCATGAGAGGAATAGATAAGGTAGATGCACAAAGTCTCTTGCCCAGAGTAGGGGAATCGAGGACCAGAGGACATAGGTTCAAGGTGAAGGGGAAAAGATATAATAGGAATCAGAGGGGTAACTTTTTCACACAAAGAGTGGTGGGTGTATGGAACAAGCTGCCACAGGAGGTAGTTGAGGCTGGGACTATCCCAGTTTAAGAAACAGTTGGGCAGGTACATGGATAGGACAGGTTTGGAGGGATATGGACCAAGCGCAGGCAGGTGGGACTAGTGTAGCTGGGACATTGTTGGTCAGTGTGGGTGAGTTGGGCCAAAGGGCCTGTTTCCACACTGTATCACTCTATGACTCTATAACTCACTGCGGGGGATCGCTGGTCAGTGCAGACTCGGTGGGCGAAAGGGTCTGTTTCTGCTCTGTACCTCTAAATTAAACTAAACTAAATTAAATTCTCCCGGGGCATGACCGAGTAGATCCACAGACCTCTGGGAAGTTTGGGAGGAAATTCCGGTTGCAGAGAAATTTGCAACATCAGAAAAGACATTGTGGGCCGAAGGGCCTGTCACTGCACTGTACTGTTCTATGTTCTATTGTTGCCACCGGTGAAGTTCTGAAGACTGAATGGTGGCTAATGTACCGTTACTTAAGAAGGGTAGCAAGAATGGTCAGAGAACTACAGGCTGGCGAGTCTAACATCAGTGGAGGGTAAGTTGTTGCAGACTTTTGCAGACGTACGTATCAGCGTTTGGATAAGCTCAGCCTTTAACCCCAGGGTAGAGGGTTCAAACACGAGAATGGTGGCTCTAGAAATCGTGCACACATTGGTGATCATTTTCCAATGTTCCATAGATTCAGGATCAGTTCCAGTGGATTGGAGGGTAGCTAATGTTATCACACTTTTTAAGAATGGCGGAAGAGAGAAAATAGGGAATTTTACTTCGGAGTCACGTGAGTGACTACGTGAAGAAGCCCCGTTCAGCCGCACGTGCGTCATTACGTCAGACGCATTGGTGCAGACGACCGGTTGGGGCAGCAGGAGCTCCTCCAGCGCGGTAAACTTTAAACTCAAGGTAAGCTTGTTTTTCTTACATGTTTTGTTCCTTGCAGGAACCTCTTGTTCCAGAGGCTTCCTGCCGGAAGATTCTCGAGGCCCGACGAGGGAACCAGCTATGGGCTGTGGGGAAACCCCGGTTCTTGCCGCCAAGAGCGGGTAGCTGGGTTGTCGGGTGTCGCGAAGTCGGTCGCTGACGGGTGGTCAATGGCTTCCAGGTGCATCGGGTGCCGGGAGGGTTTCCCTCCAATAGGAGCAGAGACGCTGGGGTTCCTGGGGAGGGGACCTCCAGTAGGCCGGGTGCCGGGAGGGCTTTCCCTCCGATATGAATATTAATGCTGGGATTCCCGGGGAGGGGACCTCCAGTAGACCGGGTGTCAGGAGGGTTTTTCCTCCAATATAAATAATGGGGTTCCCGGGGAGGGGACCTCCAGTAGACCAGGTGTCGGGAGGGTTTCCCCCTATAAAATATGGATGTCGGGTGTTGGGAGGGTTTTACCTCTGATATAAATATAGATGCCGGATGTCAGGAGGATTTTCCCCGATATACATATAGAGGCTGGGGTTCCCGGGTGGGGGGATCCAGTAATTATGCAGCTTTCAGACGGCAGTGGTCCCCAGGAACGGGGTTAAATGGACCGGAACGGTCAGCCCTGGTGCGGTAGGGATTTTCCCTCCGATAATATATATGGGTGCTGGGATTCCCGGGGGAGGGGAAATCCACCAGCTATGCGGTGCCCAGACCGCAGAGGTCCCCAAGATATGGGGTAAACCAACCCAAGTAAATCAACCCAAGTGGTCAGTCCTGGTGCCGGGAGGGTTCCCTTCCGGTAAAATGAATAATGTGGAGGTTTGTCCAGGATGGAGCCTTATTGAGAGGAGGCTCAAGATACTTACACCCTAACATCAGGAGTTGTGTCAATGCGGGACTATGGGAAAGTCCGCGCCAGCAGCAGGACTGCTTAAAGGGGATGCTGAGTCTATGGAAGTGTTGGGCAGATGGGAGAGCCCGTGCCAGCAGCGCCTTGTAACAGGGCTGCATAATGAAGAATGCCGAGTCTATGGCAGTGCTGGCCTATTGCTCTAGGCCGCGCCAACAGCGCCTTGTAATAGGGCTGCTTAAATATATGGCAGCAGCACCTGTAGAAGGGCTGCATGATGTCTCCCTCACCGCATTTTCTGACCCTGAAGGGTGGGCCTGTTGGAAAGGCCGCACCAGCAGTGCGCTGCAGTAGGGCTGCTTAATATCTCCCTTATGGAAGAGGAGAACATGCCGGGTCAGTGTAATCTGATGCCGAGGCTGAGGGTATAGCGGGGAGCATACCTCAAGGGATGAAGGGCACATGTCAGAGGTACGATTCCTGGCAGCAAGGTTGCCATCCCAACACAATGCAGTGAACACCGCTATCAGGGGACGTTAGAGCCACCCGCCGAATCTTCTATTCAGGTAAGACCTATTCCACAGGCAAAACCTGAAGGACGAAGCATAAACTGTTGGACCAATTAGGCCAACAACGAGTAAGGATTCATAGTTTAGGGGAAAACGCACCCCACGGCTTCATCGGCAGGAAGCGGTTCACTGAAGCTGGTAGCAGCATTAAAGCTGACCAGAGTTACTCTACAACTAAGTGACCATGAACAAGTTGGTAAGATTTACAATTGGTTGTGCAATACGTCAAATGATTGAGACATTGTCATCTACTCAGAGGCATTTTAACCAGGTAAACTGGACATTACTAGTATTCCAAGAAGATTGGAATTTGGCCAGAAGAGTGTTGAGCCAGGTCCAGTATTTTAGCCAGGTTTGCCTTCGAGACAGGCTCGGATATATGGGGAATTGTCTTTCAAGGCAAGGTCAGAATTATGGCAAGAGTTGTCTTGGGACGTGAGAATTATCGGAACCGGGCCAGAGTTGCCGTTCAGGGCAGACACGAAATGATGGCAGGCGTGGACTGTTCATTATGAAAGAAGGGTGATCAAACTGATTTCATAGGGTTTTCCATGTACAATGATCATCGGAGATATTTGAAGGCATTGCTATGATGAGGCAATTTAACAGTATGATGACAATAAATCATTCAAAGGATTACTCAGAGTTCAAAAACACTTGTGATGTATTGTCTGGATTATATTTTGACGTTGTATTTGGCTAAAATCCAATGTTTCAGTCTCAAGCTACTTGAGGAATTGTTCTCTCCTATCCAGTTAAATTAGGTTGTTATCAAATGGATAGTTGGCCTGTGACTCCGCCCCGGGCAACAGATTGGAGTTAATAGAAACCTGGAACAGCTTTGTTGTTATAAAGCAGTTTCTATTCATTAGACTAACTGGCAATGTAATAGATGTGATGCAGCTGTGCAATTGGGATAACTGACAGCATGCATAATGGCAAACTATAAGGGCCATGAAGGTCATTGATAATACAACTTTGTTATTACCAGCTGAAGCCACTAAAGTCACTATGATGGACAAACAGTATTCAGCATTGCTCCAGTAGTTGATCAATAAATATGTCATTATATTGCAAAATGATGCTATGACTTAAGGTGGGAAAATGTGAATGTCATCTCTAGTTGGAGGTGCAGGAGATTTGCATGAGTTATTAACTCTTCAGTATTGGTATCAACTATCTATAGACCCTAAGTGCATTTTATGGGTTAAAGAATGATTGAGTGAATATGCATAGGTGCATGCTCAACTTCATGTTGATACACTATGATGTGGCATATGATAAGCACGAGGGTGCAATCAGGTAAAATATCCTGTAAAAGGTACATAATCTCATTTGCCACTGGAGTATCATTAAATACAGATAAATGACAACACAGAATGGGTGTTGGACCACACAGTATTTATGAAATTCTGATTCAATGCAACACCGAATATAGATATGTTGTTTTCATGCTAATTCAAAGGTTGCAAAAATGTGTGGCATAACAGTGGCGAAAGATATATTCTCGCTACAAGCATGAGGAATGGTCTTTTATGTCTTCCCCTATTTTGCTTTATGTCGGGTCTTGAAATAAAGTCATCAAGAGCCGCTTTAGGTTCCAGCTGTGTAATTGGCCTATGCAGTTTGATTCCCGATTTGTCGGGAATAATAATAATGCAACCTTATATGGTTATTTTAAACGTAACCTGCTGGTTCAGCCTGTGGCTTGGGAGATCAGCCGTTGCATGATAAAATCAATATATGTTCTACAGATTCTCAATATACTGCTTACGGCTTGGGTTGTCACGCCTATTTTGTATGTATTCACAGGGATGGAATGGTACCAAAAAGTGGTACTTTGCTGCTTCAGGAGATGTGAAGCATTTGGTTAATGCTCATGTTACATTTAAAATGGTACAGATTCTGAACTATTGCAGTTCATTAAATGGTCTTTGACAATATTGAGTTATAGGGTCATTAACTGTGCCAAGGTGTTTTTCATCAGACTTACTGCAGCTAACGAGGTCCACTTTGTGGGGTTCACCTTGGATATCGAGTTAGTAAAGGATATTTTTTACACAAGTTCCCCAGGACAAGAACAATGCAGTATGGGAGGTTGACATTGTGTTAACACTATTTCACCAAGGGGTTCCAGCTACATTCTTAGCTTTGACCGGACTTCATTAGGTAGTTATCCTCCTGGTGCTGGTTAGTGCAACAGGTCACTCGCTACAATATTGTGACAGGAGAGGATGATTACATCTGCAAATATATGCATAGTGTTTTATGCTATAATTAATTTAAGCAGAGCAGTAGGGGTGTCAGGTCTTAAAATAGTTCAAGGCATACCCAGGGACCTTTTGTTATGTGGGGACACACATATACAACAATACGTCAAGGTCACCAATAGCCTTTGAGACTCTGAGCTAACTATGATTGTTTGGTACAAAAAACATTATAAGAACGTATCTGCTCAGATCTTGCCAGGTTTTAAAATGGAGTTGAGTTATGCAGGAGTAGATACTGATCCGAATCTCACTCCACCAGGGCTGCTATAACAGCAGCAGCAAGGGTTAATTACGTTCCGATGGACCACATCCTAACGGCTGTAGCGTGGTCAAACGAACAAAATTTCAAACATGTTATAATAACCTGTTGCCAGACCAGGGGTATGTCTCAACTTTATTTTATGTTCTGTTATAGGTTCCATCCGGATGAGAGATGTGACTATTGTTATTACTTATTTAACAGCATCAGCATGTTTAAATCTATGTCATGACTGTATGCATTATGAATGTTTTCCCTCATTTGTCAATGGGGCAGTTGTGGTTGTGTAGACTTGTTTCTCACGGCATGAAATCACAGAGCTTTGAAATCTTCACGTAGTCACTCACGTGACTCCGAAGTAAAATAGTAAGATTAAACGAGAACTTACCAGTTTGAAGTTTGATCTTTATTTTATGAGGAGTTACGATGAGGGATTACGTGCCCTCCGCTCCCAGCCCTCATTAAGATCATCTGGTAGTTCTAGTCTTCTTTCATCTTACTATCATACTTCAATCACTATTATCTATATTTCACCGCTGCTTTGAAGATTGACGCACGTGCGGCTGAACGGGGCTTCTTCACGTAATCCCTCATCATAACTCCTCATAAAATAAAGATCAAACTTCAAATTGGTAAGTTCACGTTTAATCTTACTGTTATAGACCAGTTAGCCTGACATCGGTGGTGGGGGAAATGCTGGAGTCAATTATAAATGATGAAATAGCGGTACATGTGGATAGAGTAACAGGATCAGTCTGAGTCAGCATGGATTTACAAAGGGGAAATCATGCTTGACTAATCGTCTGGAATTTTTTGAGGATGTAACTAGGAAAATGGACAAGGGAGAGCCAGTAGATGTGATGTAGTGTACCTGTACTTTCAGAAAGCATTTGATAAGGTCCCACATACGATATTAGGGGGAAAATTTAGGGCACATGGTATTGGGAATAGAGTGCTGACATGGATCGAAAATTGGTTGGCAGACCGGAAACAAAGAGTAGGGATTAATGGGTCCCTTTCAGAATGGCAGGCAGTGACTAGTGGGGTACCGCAAGGCTCGGTGCTGGGTCTGCAGCTATTTACAATATACATCAATGATTTAGATGAAGGGATTACCAGTAACATTAACAAAATTGCAGATGACACAAAGCTGAGTGGCAGTGTGAATTGTGAGGAGGATGCTATGAGAATGCAGGGTGAATTGTTCAGGTTGGGTGAGTGGACAGATGCATGGCAGATGCAGTTTAATGTGGATAAATGTGAGGTTATCCACTTTGGTGGCAAGAACAGGAAGGCAGATTATTATCTACATTGTGTCAAGTTAGGAAAAGGGGAAGTACAATGAGATCTGGGTGGCCTTGTACATCAGTCTATGAAAGTAATGCAGGTACAAGAGTCAAGTCAAGAGAGTTTATTGTCATGTGTCCCAGATAGGACAATTACATTCTTGCTTGCTGCAGCACAACAGAATATTGTAAGCATAAATGCAGATCATATCGGTGTGTCTATATACCATAGACCATAGATATACATATAAATAAACAGATAAAGTGCAATAGGCTGTTATAGTTCACAGTTTGTTTGTAGTTGTGTTTAATAGTCTGATGGATGTGGGGAAGCAGCTGTTCCTGAACCTGGATGTTGCAGATTTCAGGCTCCTGTACCATCTACCTGATGGCAGCGAAGAGATGAGTGTGTGGCCAGGATGGTGTGGGTCCTTGATGATACTGGCAGCCTTTTTGAGGCAGCGACTGCGATAGATCCCCTCGATGGTAGGGAGGTTACAGTTTACAGCGGGCAGTGAAGAAAGCGAATGGCATGTTGGCCTTCATAACAAGAGGAGTTTAGTATAGGAGCAAAGAGGTCCTTCTGCAGTAGTACAGGGTCCTGGTGAGACAAAAACTGGAGTATTGTGTGCAGTTTTGGTCTCCAAATTTGAGGAAGGACATTCTTGCTATTGAGGGAGTGCAGCGTTATTGGTTCACCAGGTTAATTCCCAGGATGGTGGGACTGACGTTAGATGGAAAAATGGGTTGACTGTATACACAGGAATTTAGAAGGATGAGAGGGTATCTCATTGAAACATATAAGATTATTAAGTGATTGGACATGCTCGAGGCAGGAAACATGTTCCCGATATTGGTGGAGTCCAGAACCAGCGGCCACAGTTTAAGAATAAGGGGTAGGCCATTTAGAACGGAGATGAAGAAAAACCCAGAGAGTAGTGAATCTATGGAATTTCTGCCTGCAGTGGAAACCGATTCTCTGGATGCTTTCAAGAAAGAGTTAGATAGAGCTCTTATAGATAGCGGAGTCAAGGGATATGGGGAGAAGGCAGGAACGGGGTACTAATTGTGGATTATCAGCCATGAACACAGTGAATCCATAATTAGTACCCCGTTCCTGCCTTCTCCCCATATCCCTTGACTCCGTTATCTATAAGAGCTCTATCTAACTCTTTCTTGAAAGCATCCAGAGAATCGGCCTCCACTGCAGGCAGAAATTCCATAGATTCACTACTCTCTGGGTTTTTCTACATCTCCGTTCTAAATGGCCTACCCCTTATTCTTAAACTGTGGCCCCTGGTTCTGGACTATGATTCTAGAGACCCAGCTCAAAGGGCCGAATTGCCTACTCCTGCACTTATTATTTATTGTCTATTGTCTATAACACTGGATGGCGTAGGCTTAAGGTGAGAGGGACATCAGGGACAGCTTTTTTTACTCGGATGGATGTTTGTATCTGACATGAGCTACCAGTGGTAACGATAGAAGTGGATACAATGATATCTTTTAAAAGACATTTGGACAGATGCTGTATGTGGAGAGGAAGGATTTAGAGGGCTATGGATCGAACACAGGTAAATGGGACCAATTGAATATGCCAACTAATAAGCATGGCAAGATGGGTCAAGGACCTGTTTCAATGTTTTACAGCTCTGACTATGATTCTAGAGACATTCTCAGAAAAGCGATGAAGAATATTAAATATATTCAACACATTCTCCAAACTAGTGCTCACTTTGGTCAAGTCTTGCAATGAATCATTTGTCTGACATCAACTATTTAAGTAGTAAATAATACAAAAAAGCATGAGGGAATATTTTCTATACATCCCATTTGGTCATTTTACTTGTCATTAGTCTTGTTCAATTAAACCTGTGTCACCTTTGTATGTATTAGTTTAGTTTAGTTTAGAGATACAGCGCGCAAACAGGCCCTTCGACCCACTGGGTTCGCGCCTACCAGCAATCCCCGCACATTAGCACTATCCCACACCCACTCGAGACAATTTTTACATTTACCAAGGTCATGGGGAGAACGTGCAAACTCCGTACAGACAGCACCAGTAGTCGGGATCGAACCGGGGTCTCCGGCGCTGCATTCGCTGTAAGGCATCAACTCTACCGCTGCACCACCATAAAGTAAGGTATGTCTTAGTTTACACTAAAATCAAAACTGTTAGTAATTAAACACTCAGGCAGAAAAAAATGTGATCCTCTATACTTCAGATAAGAATGAGTGTGCAATATAGTGATATTAACAATAAGACATTGTGAAATACATCCAGGCCCTATTGCCCTACCCTCACAAACATGAGTTACAGCTGGGTGAAGGGAAACTGAACTTATTTCTAGCAGGACCCCACCACTAGTCACATCTTACCATCTCCACCCCTTTCCGCCTTCCACAGAGATTGTTCTCTCCGCAACTCCCTGGTTAACTCATCCCTTCCCACCCAAACCACCCCCTCCCCAGGTACCTCCCCCTGCAACCGCAGGAGATGCAACACCTGTCCCTATACCTCCGCCCTCAACACCGTCCAGTGACCCCAAAAGTTCTTTCAAGTGAGGCAGAGGTTCACGCGCACCTCCTCCAACCTCATCTACTGTATCTGCTGTTCCATGTGTGGACTCCAAGCGCAGGCTCGGCGATCATTTCACTGAACACCTCCGCTCAGTCCGCCTGGGCCTACGCGATCTCCCGGTTGCTGAACACTTTAACTCCCCCTCCCATTCCAACATTGACCTTTCTGTCCTGGGCCTTCTCCACTGTCAAAGTGAGGCCCAACACAAATTGGAGCAAAGCCACCTCATTTTTTAACTTGGGCAGCTTTCAACCTAGCGGTATGAATATTGACTTCTCTAACTTCAAGTAACCACTGCTTTACCTCTCTCTCCTTTCCTCCCCCTTCCTTGTTCTCCAACTCGTTTCTCCTTCCTCCTCATTAATTATACTGATTACATGCCTCGTTGTCACCTTCCCCTCAGCCAACAATGAATCATTCTACATTTCTTTAATCATCGTCTGCTTTAATCTGTGGTTTTCACATCTTACCTTTGCATATCTCTGTGTCTCCCTCTCCCCTGCCTCTCAGTGTGTAGAAAGGCCTCGACCCGAAACGTCACCCATTCCTTATCTTCAGATATGCTGCCTGTCCCATTGAGTTACTCCAGCATTTTGTGTCTATCTTTGGTGTAAGTTGCTGCCTTAAGGGGCTGTCCCACTGTGGTGACCTAATCCGCGAGTTTAGAAGAGTTTAGGAGAGTTTGAAAAAATGTCATGTTGAAGACCTCCTTCGATTATGTAGAAGATCTCCTTCGACCTCCTTCGATTATATTGAAGACCAGCTTCGTCTGACTTCGACTAGCTACGACTAGCTTCGGGAAAATTGGACTCCAAATAGTGGAGAGTGAAGAGGATCTCCTTCGATCTCCTTCGACTATGTTGAAGACTATCTATGAGGAGTACGCGGGGACTACCCTCGAGCATGAAGGAGAGTTACAAAGACCTCCTAAGGACCTCGTGTCAACCATGCTGCGAGTACGAGTCGAGGGCAAACTCGCCAGAACTCGCGGATTAGGTCGCCGCAGTGGGACAGCCCCTTTACAGCGCCAGAGACCCGGGATCGATCCTGACTGGCGGTGCTGTCTGTACAGAGTTTGTACATTCTCCCTGTGACCTGCGTGGGTTTCCTCCGAGATCTTCGGTTTCCTCCTACACTCCAAAGACGTACAGGTTTGTAGGCTAATTGGCTTGGTATAAATGTAAATTGTTCCTAGTGTGTGTAGGGTAGTGTTAATGTGCGTGGATCGCTGGTGGTCCAATGCGCTTGTTCCCACACTGTATCTCTAATCTAAACTAAAACTAAGCTAAAAAAACACAACTAAAGTCTACTCCACCATTCAATCATGGCTGATCCAGCTCTCCCTCCTAGCCCCATTCTCCTTCCTTCTCCCCATAACCTTTGACACCCGTACTAATCAAGATTCTATCTTATCTCTGCCTTAAAATATCCATTGACTTGGCCTCTGCAGGCTTATGTGGCAAAGAATTCCACAGATCCACCACGCTCTAACTAAAGAAATCCCTTCCCATCCCCTTCCGGAAGAAATGTCCTTTAATTGTGACACTATGACCTCTGGTCCTAGACTCTCCCACTAGTGGAAACATCCTCTCACACATCTACTCTTTCCAACTGAATTTTTACTGAATATATTATTTCTATTATGCTGAGTGGACTCTGCGTGTGACACTGCATCATATGCATCATTTTATGGATGAAACCCTTATCAAGTCTATTGTGATGTTTGATCTGTACCTTTATAAAACCACAGAACAGATTTGTGACTCTGCAGACAGTCCTGCATCAGAAGATGGGAAAATCAAACTACTCTGCCTTCCTAAATCATTCCAGGAAACAAGTTCACATTGAAACCCCATGTAAAAAATTAGTGTTGGAAGGAACTACAGATGCTGGTTTACAACAAAAACAGACACAACATGCTGGAGTAACTCAATGGGACAGGCAGCATCTCTCAAGTGAAGGAATGAATGATGTTTCTGGTGAGACCCTTCTTCAGACTGAAAGTCATGGGAGAGGGAGTCTAGAGATAGGGAAGGGTAAGGTGTGAAAACAACAGATCAAAGCAGACGCTGGTAAGGAAATGTAGAATGGTTCATTGTAAGCTGTGGGGAAGGTGACAATTAGGCTTGCAACCAACAATATTTAATCAGGAGGACAGTCGGAGAACTAGGCATTTATTACATCAAACTCTGAAACAAATCTGAGCTACATATAAAGAATTTAATTACATTGGCTATCCATTGATGTTGCTGTCCTTGAACAGCGAGTGCTGCAATTGAATACTGTGGCCATTCCTGACTGGGTGAGATTATAAGGGTGCTTTCGCGAAACTTCAGCTGTCATTTTCAGGAATATAGATGATGTCACATTGAAAAGCAAACAGCTACAAAATTATTCAAGCTGTCAGAACAGCCATTTGTCATGATTTACTTAATGTACAGAAAAGAAATACTGGAATAGATATAAGTTCATTTTGTCAACAACAGAGGCCATATTTCAGCAAAGTAAAATCTAATTTAGGTAGAGAGGTATTATTATTTTATGACATATTGAATTGCATTGCCAGTAGTTAGCATGTTTCCAGCTATATATACACACTGGGGAATTTTCAAATGTTCTCCAGCTGCACGATATGTCACTGTACTTCTCTCATCTTCGAACCTAACTCTCAAACCACCCCGAAGATAGACACAAAATGCTGGAGTAACTCAATGGGGTTCAGGCAGCATCTCTGGAGAACATGGGTAGGTGCCGTTTTGGGGTGGGACCATTCTTCCGACTGATTGTAGTAGGGAGAGTGCGGAAAAGAAACTCCTATTCTCCCCACTACAATCAGTCTGAAGAAGGGTCCTGACCTGAAACATTAGCTCCCCATTTTCTCCAGAGATCCTGCCTGACCTGTTGAGTTACTCCAGCATTTTGTGTCTATCTTTGGTATAAACCAGCATCTGCAGTAACTTTTTTATTACATCTTCGACCACCCCATTGCCTATTGTCCTGCACCTTCACTTCTGTGGTCTATCTATATTGTAAATAAGTCTGAATGTGTTGTGATCATATGGCACATAATTACATCTGCGCACATGTCACAAGCATATGGATCAATTGTAGGATCTGCAGAAGGGTCCTGACCCAAAACATCACCTTTCCATGTTCTCCAGCGATGCTGCCTGACCTGCTGAGTTTTCAGTTCCTTTGATATTTCAACCAATTCAAGGCTGGTACATAGATCACTTTCAAGTGTACTACAATGTGTGATAAGGATAGACAATAGACAATAGACAATAGGTGCAGGAGTAGGCCATTTGGCCCTTCGAGCCAGCCATTCAATGTGAGCATGGCTGATCATCCCCAATCAGTACCCCGTTCTTGCCTTCTCCCCGTATCCCCTATTTTTAAGAACCCTATCTAACTCTCTCTTGAAAGCATCCGGAGAACCTGCCTCCACCGCCCTCTGAGGCAGAGATTCCACAGACTCACCACTCTCTATGAGAAAATGTGATTCCTCGTCTCCGTTCTAAATGGCTTACTCCTTATTCTTAAACTGTGGCCCCTGGTTCTGGACTCCCCCAACATCGGGAACATGTTTCCTGCCTCTAGCGTGTCCAAGCCATTAACAATCTTATATGTTTCAATGAGATCCCCTCTCACCCTTCTAAGCTCCAGAGTGTACAAGCCCAGCTGCTCCATTCTCTCAGCATATGACAGTCCCGCCATCCTGGGAATTAACCTTATAAACCTACGCTGCACTCCCTCAATAGCAAGAATGTCCTTCCTCAAATTAGGGGACCAAAACTGTACACAATACTCCAGGTGTGGTCTCACTAGGGCTCTGTACAACTGCAGAAGGACCTCTTTGCTCCTATACTTGACTCCTCTTGATATAAAGGCCAACATGCCATTCACTTTTTTCACTGCCTGCTGTACCTGCATGCTTACTTTCATAGACTGATGTACAAGGACCCCCAGATCCCAGATTCAAGTACAAACTGGATTGGTACTGGAGAGAAAGAAATGGTGGGGTCACAAATCGTTTAGTGGCACATCCTGAACGTCCCTTCACGATGACACCCACCCACAGCATCCTAAAAGCATTACAAGTTACAAAGAACTGTGGATTTTAAGTTCCCAAATGTAGTGAATTAACGTATTTCCCAGCAATGAAGACGCACCTGCGTCGAAGACACACCCCCATTTTGAGTTGCTAAATTTTGAAAAAAGGCTGAAAATAAATAAATAAATAAATAGAAATAAAGAAAGTAACAATTCAATTTGCCCAAGGCTTCCAGATCTCCTCCATTCTGAATGACCGAATGGGTGGGGAGTGACGGCAGATGGAGAGATGGTGAGAACAACGGGAGCACACCAGGACAAGTTGAATCAGTTGTGATCTTATTGAATGACAATACTAGTTCAAGGAACCAGTTGAGGTTACTCGCGCTGACACAGGAGTAAGCTCTACCACCCGTTGTCCTGTTATCCATCACCCGCTGACCCGCTCCGCTCTATGATCTTTGCTCTTGAGCTGGTCCCCTCACTGTCCGGTCTCCAAGCCAGGTCAAAAATAGGGATAACGAGAGTTTCCAAACTAATACCAACTGGTTTTGTGCCCCCAGGCGGGGCTGTCCTTTTAAAGCCGCGCCCCACTTTACAGCCGCTTCCCATCAGCTGTCAGCAATGAGGGATATACTTGGCTATCCTTCAGTACAGCAACACCATTCTTGATGTTGCTGTCCAGAGGGATAGCCAAGTCTATCTTTCTTGGCTAACAACCTAACCTTCGGCCTCCAAGACGCAGGTAAATATTCGTGCCTTATTTTTGGGTAAAAAATAGCGTCTTCATTGCCGTGAAATACGGTCGTTTATTTGTACAGACTCCATTCAGATAGAAAAAAGGGAGAAAAGCTTAAGGCAATTCCTACAAACAAAGCTGAGTAGCCTGTGTTACAGTAGCTCACAATGGAGAAGGAATGACTAATTATGAGGGAATTAAAGACAGGAGTTTAAGAATAGCAGCTTCACTCTTTAAGATGTAAATAAGACAAAATGGCAGCTCAGGCACAAACAATTGTTATAAGCAGCTTAGTGGTGTATGTACGGTGAGACCAAGCACAGGCTCGGCGATCGTTTCACTGAACACCTCCGCTCAGTATGCCTAGACCTACCTGATCTCCCGGTTGCTAAACACTTTAACTCCCCTCCCATTCCCATACTGACCTTTCTGTCCTGGGCCTCCTCCACTGTCAGAGTGGGGCCCTACACAAATTTGAGGAACGGCTTGGGCAGCTTACACCACAGCGGTATGTATATTGATTTCTCTAACTTCAAGTAATCCTTGCTTTCCCTCTCTCTCAGTTCCTCCCCCATCCTAGTTTTCTGACTAGTTTCACTATCCTGATTAATTTTACTGTTTGTAAGCCTCCTTGTCACCTTCCCCTCAGCCAACAATGAACCATCCCACAATTCCTTATTGTCGACTGCTTTGATCTGTCATTTTCACACCTTACCCTTCCATATCTCTAGACTTCCTCTCCCCTGACTCTGTCTGAAGAAGGGTCGCGACCCAAAACATCACCCATTCCTTCTCTCCAGAGATGCTGTCTGTCCCGCTGAGTTACTCCAGCATCTTGTGTTTATCTTCAGTATAAAGCAGCATCTGCTGTTCCTTCCTACACACTAATGGTAGAGATTCAGGCACATGAACCATCACAACTTACAAACATATTTTATATTGCTAACAATAGCGTTGAGGCAGAAGATCACATTGAGAATTCACAAGTGCTGAAAGCTGTTATAAATGAGTGAGTGGAAAGAACAGACATATACCCGGGAACATACCACTTGCTTGCTGCTCTGGTAAGAAAGTCAAAGATGTTGCTTTCACTGTGGTTAATCGGAGGTTCATAATTAAACTCGACAGTAATCAGTAATTAAAAATCAGTAATTTTTGGTCTGGTCTGAGATCCTTGGGAGCCGGACGGAGAGCTTTAAATTTGGCTGTTGAAATTGGAAAATGGGTGAAACTGCCATTGACCATGTTGTTTAGTTTAGTTTAGAGATACGGTGCAGAAACTGGCCCTTCGGCCCACCGAGTCCACACTGACCAGCGATCCCCGCACATTAACACCATCCTACACACACCAGGGACAATTTACACTTATACCAAGCCAATTTATCTACAAACCTGTACGTCTTTGGAGTGTGGCAGGAAGCTAAAGATCTGGGAGAAAACCCTCGCGGTCACGGGGAGAACGTACAAACTGCATACAGACAGCACGCGTAGATCGGGATCGAACGCGGGTCTCTGGCGTGCAAGTGCTGTAAGACACCACCATGCTGCCCCCTTGTTCTGGTGAGAGTTAACAGGACATACCGCTTTGGAGAATTTTACTCTGACTGCTACAAGACAGAAGGTAGCAGAAATGATGAATGGATCCTTTCTATGCACTTTGGCATGAAAAACTGCACATTTAATCTGGTTTGCAATATTGCAAACTTGCTGGAAACATAATGTTGAAGGATTTCAAATGTGACTATAGCTTATAGGCAAAAGGCAGCAGAGAAGCAGGGTCGGCACCAAGTGGGTACAAATGATGCACCACACTCTCCTGTTCATTTCAGCAGATAAATAATGAGAGCATCAGAGAACAGGGCAACTGGAAATAGCCTGAAGATCCAAGGAGAGGTAATGTTACTAATGCATCATCTGCACAGCAAGAGAATGTTTCCAAACAGAATAGTCAGAGAAGAAGTCGGCGTACCATTAAAGCTAATGCGGTCAGCGCTGAATTAATTTGTACAGCATCTGAGCAAGAAGAGCCACAATGCTCGTCAGCGGCAGCTTGCGACTGAGGCTCTATAAGGCGCTGGTAAGGGTCTGGCCACATCTGGAGTATTGTGAGCATTTTTGGCCACCATGTCTGAAGGACATTCTAGCTTTGGAGAGGGTCCAGAGAAGGTTTACAAGAATGATCACAGGAATGAGTAGGTTAACCTATGGTGAGTGTTTGACGGCACTGGGCCTGTACTCGCTGGAGTTTAGAAGAATGAGGGGGGACCTCATTGAAACTTACCGAATAGCGACAGGCTTGCATAGAGTGGAGAGGATGTCTCCACTAGTGGGAGAGTCTAGGACCAGAGGTTGTAGCCTCAGAATTGAAGGACGTTCTTTTAGGAAGATAAGGAGGAATTTCTTCATTCAGAGGCTGGTAAATCTTTACCACAGAAGGCTGTGGAGGCCGTCAATGGATATTTTTAAGGCAGAGGTAGATAGATTCTTGATTAGTACAGGTGTCAGGAGTTATGGGAAGAAGGCAGGAGAATGGGGTTAGGGAGGGAGAGATAGATCAGCATGATTGAATGGAGGTGTAGACTAGCTGGGCCGTATGGCCTAATTCTGCTCCTATCACTTATGACCTTATACAGATTAACACAGCCACAGCTTGTTCAATTATGGGTAAAGGTACATCCATCGGAAATGTAATTATCTACCTTTAGCACCAAGAACAGGCAGTTTCAAAATCTCTTGCCAGTTCTAGATACACGAAGGAAACGATCGCCCAAAATAGGAAGATTAGATATGACACTGTGATCTTAATAAATGATAAACTCTGGAAGCCTAGAGAGTGCACGGTTGGAATTGAATGAAAGGGAAATAAGAAGAAAAAAAGAGCGGATATAAATAAGTACAGATAAATAAAATCAATGAAAATCCAAAGTAGACCAAAACGCTGGAGAAACTCAGCGGGTGAGGCAGTAGCTCCATAGATGCTGCCTCATCCACTGAGTTTCTCCAGCACTTTTGTCTACCTTCGATTTTCCAGCATCTGCAGTTCCTTCTTAAACAATGGAAATCCAAATATATTTTATAAGTACATTGACAGTAGACAATAGGTGCAGGAGTAGGCCATTTGGCCCTTCGAGCCAGCACCGCCATTCAATGTGATCATGGCTGATCATCCACAATCAGTACCCCGTTCCTGCCTTCTCCCCATATCCCCTGAATCCGCTATCTTTAAGAGCTCTATCTAACTCTCTCTTGAAAGCATCCAGAGAACCGGCCTCCACCACCCTCTGAGGCAGAGAATTCCACAGACTCACAGCTCTCTGTGTGAAAAAGTATTCCCTCATCTCCGTTCTAAATGGCTTACCCCTTATTCTTAAACTGTGGCCCCTGGTTCTGGACTCCCCCAACATCGGGAACATGTTACCTGCATCTAGCATGTCCAAACCCTTGATAATCTTATATGTTTCAATAAGATTGCCTCTCATCCTTCTAAATTCCAGAGTATCCAAGCCCAGCCGTTCCATTCTATCAACATATGACAGTCCCGCCATCCCGGGAATTAACCTGGCGAACCAACTCCCTCAATAGCAAGAATGTGCAAAAAGGAGTGAATTGTGAACCCAGAGGCAGGAAGTGAACAAAGGAGAAAGACATTTGTGAAATCAATGTTCATACCTTTGGGTTGAAAGCTGCCCAAACGGAATATGAGGCGCTGTTCCTCCAGTTTGTGTGTGACCTCACTCTGGCAATGGAGGAGGCCCTGGACAGAACGGTCAGTGTGGGAATACAAGAACAGTTAAAGTGGTTAACAAATGGGACACCCTGTAGGCTTTGATGGACTGAGTGCAAGTGTTCAGTAAAACTGTCACCAAGTCTGCACTTAGTCTCGTCGATGTACAGGATCAAAGCATTGCAAATTGCGAAGCCAGAGAAAGGAATATAAGTGGGGGGAGGGGAGAAACAGGTCCAAGTCTCTGTGGGGCACAGGGGAGAAGTGGGGTGGGGGGGGGGGGGAGGGGAGATCAATATGGGAATGGGAAGGGGAGTTAAAATGTTTAGCAACCAAGATATTCAGCAGGCTGCGGCAGACCAAACACAAGTATTCGGCAAGATGGTTGCCTAATCTGCAGTTGTACAGGGCCCTAGTGAGACCACACCTGGAATATTGTGTGCTGTTTTGGTCCCCTAATTTGAGGAAGGACATTCTTGTTATTGAGGGAGTGCAGCGTAGGTTTACAAGGTTAATTCCCGGGATGGCGGGACTGTCATATGCTGGGAGAATGGAGCAGCTGGGCTTGTACATTCTGGAGTTTAGAAGGATGAGAGGATATCTTATTGAAATATAAGATTGTTACGGGTTTGGACACGCTAGAGGCAGGAAACATGTTCCCGATGTTGGGGGAGTCCAGAACCAGGGGTCACAGTTTAAGAATAAGGAGTAAGCCATTTAGAAAT
This sequence comes from Amblyraja radiata, assembly GCF_010909765.2. Taxonomy (NCBI): domain Eukaryota; kingdom Metazoa; phylum Chordata; class Chondrichthyes; order Rajiformes; family Rajidae; genus Amblyraja; species Amblyraja radiata. The sequence goes on from NC_045970.1 coordinate 5,592,538, forward strand.
AAGACGAGGAAACACTTTTTCTCACAGAGATTGGTGAGTCTGTGGAATTCTCTGCCTCAGAGGGCGGTGGAAGCAGTTTCTCTGGATACTTTCAAGAGAGTGCTAGATAGGTCTCTTAAAGATAGCGGAGTCAGGGGAGATGGGGTGAAGGCAGGAACGGGATACTGATTGGGGATGATCAGCCATGATCACATTGAATGGCAGTGCTGGCTCGAAGGGCCGAATGGCCTACTCCTGCACCTATTGTCTATTGTCTATAATCCATGCTTGGTCTTGCCGATGTAAAGGAGGTCACATCGCAAGCACGAAATGTAGTAGATGCTGTTAGAGGAGGTGTATATGAATCTCTGTCTCACCTGGAAGCATTGCTAGGTTCCCTGGATGGATGTGAGGGAGGAGGCATAGGCCTTACCTAATAATACACTGGCATTTCAAATATAAAAGCTTGTCAGAAGCTTTGTATACTGGCTATCCAATCTTTTCTCAGAGTTAGGATGTTTCAGTCTGGCAAATCTTCCCTGCTCTCTCTCCAGGGCAATCACATCTTTCCTGTAACAGGGGAGTAGGAATTGTGTACAATACTCCAAGCAGCTGCCTAACAAACTGAGACAAAAGCAACTACAGAGGCTGGTTTATGGCGGAATGGTACCATTCGGCGCCGCGTTTGGGCGCCTCCGTTTGGGCGCCTCCGTTTCGGGGTGTTAGAGTTTGGGTTAGTGTATGGATTAGGGTTAGGGTTAGGGTTAGGGTGCCACAGCGGTGGGCCAGTGGAAACCAATCTCCAAACTTGTTAACATAAAGCTGATCTCACTTGCAATATCCTTGGCATAGGAACTTCTTGCAGAGGGTGATGAATCTCTGGAATTCACTATCCCGGAGTATTGTGATGCATGGAACACTTTTATTTATCTGGAGGTATTTACAGCGGTTAGGGTTAGGGTTAGGGTTCTGATGAGTACAGATATTATAAACAGCGGCGCCAAAACGGCACTGCCGAAAAGTACCCAACCCGGTTTATGGCATTTTGTATTATTAGGCAAGGATTGCTTTGGTAGATTATTTTGATTGGGAAGATTTATTCACTCCTTAATCCGATACTTTGTCGGGATCAACAATGTCTAATGTGAGCAGGGAAAGCACAATATTATGTTATAATTAGTAAATGATTCTTTTCCAGTGAGAGTTGCATGAATCTCAGCCAATACAGCAAGACGTGCAACGTGCTGGAGTAACTCAGCAGGTCAGGCAGCATCCCTGGGGAACAGGTGACGTTTCTGGTCGAGACCTTACACCAGATATTGCAGGGAGAGGAAGGAAAGCTGGAAGAGAGGTGGTGTAGGACAGAGCATGGCAGATAATAGGTGACCACAGGTGAGGGGAGGAGGTCACCCATTCATGTCATGAGGTCATAAGTGATAGGAGTAGAATTAGGCCATTCGACCCATCAAGTTTACTCTACCATTCAATCATGGTTGATCTATTTCTCCCTCCTAACCCCATTCTCCTGCCATCTCCCCATAACCTCTGACACTTGTACTAACCAAGAATCTATCTATCTCTTGCTTAAACATCTCCACTAACTTGGCCTCACCAGCCTTCAGTGGCAAAGAATTCCACAGATTCACCACCCTCTGACTAAAGAAATTTCTGTTCATCTCCTTCCTATAAAAACGTCCTATAATTCTGAGGCTATGACCTCTAATCGTAGACTCCCCCACTAGTGAAAACATCCTTTCCACATCCACTCTATCAAAGCCTTTCACTATTCATTGTTTCAATGAGGTCCCCCCTCATTCTTCTCAACTCCAACGAGTACAGGCCCAGTGCCGACAAACGCTGATCATAAGTTAACCCACTCATTCCTGAGATCATTCTTGTAAACCTCCTCTAGACCCTCTCCAGAGCCAGCACATCCTTCCTCAGAGATGGTGCCCAAAATTGCTCACAATATTCCAAATGCGGCCTTATGGGCCTGTCCCACTTAGGCGACTTTTTAGGCGAGTGCAGGAGATTCTGCGCTCGCCTCATGGTTGCCACATGTTCGCTGGTGGTCTCTGGTGAGTCTCCTTCATGGTTGTGAGGAGTTTGCGCATTCTGAGATCTAGTTGCGGCCTCAGTATGGTCGCCGAAAAATTTTCAACATGTTGAACATTTTTCTGCAACCAAAAATTGGTCACCATGGAGATAATCGATAATCCTGTAGTCGTAGGTGCAGTTGTAGTGGGGTCGCCATGTAGTTATGGGTAGTCGTAGGTAGTTTTAGTTAATCGCCTTTGCTGACCGGGCATTTTTATTGGCTCATTGTGGAAATAGAACATAAGCACGAGTTTTCAGAATCAAGGATAACCGACCAGTAATGTTAACTGTCCGCCGAACTTCACAGCTGTGTATCTCTGGCTTATTAAAAGTTGGCTGACTTCTCAAATGTTGTCTCCACTCATTCTGCCTCACTCTCCCCCCCCGTTCTCCCCTCTTTTAAAGGACTTACAGTACACTGTGCTAGCTGTCTTAATTACAGAACCAACCTTCCTGTTCATTACTGTGTGTGTCTGTATCACCTTGGCTTTGCACCATGTGAATTTCAGACAGCGCTCCCCACGCTTGCCCTGGCCCCCGCCTTTGCGATGTGTTTGCGTGTGTGTGTGCGTGTGTGTGCGTGTGCGTGTGCGTGTGCGTGTGTGTGTGTGTGTGCGTGTGTGTGTGCGTGTGTGTGTGCGTGTGTGTGTGTTCCACTCTGACAGTCGCCGTTTCAGATCCCGGTTTTTCAGGTGACTGCTGGCAACTTGACAGTCGCCAGCAGTCTGCTGATAAAGTGCCTAAATGGGACTTACCAGCGCCTTATAAAGCCTCAAAATTACATCCCTGTTTTTACATACAAGCCCTCGTGAAATAAATGTTAGCATTGAGTTTGCTTTTTTTACTATTGATTCGACTTGCAGATTAACTTTTTGGGAGTCCTGCATCAGCACTCCCAAGCCCTGGGACTTGGTCCCAGAACCTAGGTCCTTGCACCTACGATATCTGGATTCTCTTCCCATTTAGAAAAAAATCTACGCCTTTATTCCTACGACCAAAATGCGTGACTCCACACTTTGCTACACTACACATCTGCCACTTCTCTGCCCACTCTCCCAACCTGTCCAAGTCCTTCTGCAGAGTCCCTGCTTCCTTGACACTATCTGCCCTTCCACCTATTTTCGTATCATCTGCAAACTTGACCTCAAAGCCTTCAATCCCTTCGTCTAAATCATTAATATATAACGTGAAGAGTAGCGGCCCCAGCACCGAGCTGGGGTTGCAGAACTCCGCTAGTCACTGGCAGCCAACCAGAAAAAGCCCCCTTTATTGCCACTCTTTGTCTTCTGCCATCCAGCCAGCCTGCTATCCATGCTAGTATCTGCCCTTTGATACCGTGGGCTCTCATCTTCCTTAGAAGGCTCATGTGTGGCATCTTATCAAAGTCTTTCTGAAAATCTAAGTAAACAACATCTACTGACTCTCCTTTATCTGTCCTGCTATTTACTTCTTCAAAGAATTCCAGCAAATTTGTCAAGTAAGGCCTCCCCTTCACAAAGCCATGCTGACTTTGGCCTATTTTATCGTGAACTTCTAAGTACTCAGTAACCTCATCCTCTATAATGGACTCTAAAATCTCTAAAGCCACCTCTTTGAGAACCCGAGGGTGCAGTTCATCCGGTCCAGGTGACTTATCCACCTTCAGCCCTATCAGTTTCTCAAGCACCTTCTCCCTAGTAATAACCACTCCAGTAACTTCCACTCTTGCCTTTTTCTTGCTCTTTATATAGCTGAAGAAGCTCTTCCCATCCTCTTTTATATTCTTGGCTAGCTTACCTTCGTATTTCATCTTTTCTCCCCATCTGGCCTTTCAGTTACCTTGTGTTGTTCTTTAAAAGATTCCCAATCCTCTGGCTTCCCACTAATCTTAGCTATGTTACACGCCTTCTCCTTTATTTTTATACTGTCCTTGACTTCCCTTGTCAACCACGGTCACCTCTTACTCCCCTCAGAATCTTTCTTCCTCTTTGGAATGAAAAGATCCATCTTCCGGATTATTCCCAGAAATTCCTGCCATTGCTATTCCACAGTCATCCCTGCTAGGGTCCCTTTCCACTCAACTTTGGCCAGCTCCTCCCGCATGCCTCTTTAGTCCCCTATGCTCAGCTGGAATAGCGACACATCCGATTTCACCTTCTCCCTCTCAAATTGCAGATTAAAACATCTTATTGTGGCTACTACCTGCTAGTGGTTCATTTACCTTGAGTTCCCTCATCAAACCCGGTTCATTACACAACACTAAATCCAGAATTGCCTGCTCCCTGGTAGGCTCCAGTACAAGCTGCTCTAAGAATCCATCTCGATAGAACTCTATAAATTTCCATTCTTGAAGTCCAGAACCAACCTGTTTTTCCCAGTCTACCTGCATATTGAAATCTCCCATGGCCACGGTAACATTGTCTTTTTTATATGCCAATTTTATCTCCCGATGTAACTTGTACCCTATATCCTGGGAACTGTTTGACGGCCTGTAAATAACTCCCATTGGGGTATTTTTACCCTTATAATTTCTCAGCTCTATCCACAATGAGTCGACATCTTCTAATCCCATGTCACCCCTCACTGAATTTCATTCCTAGCCAACAGAGCTACCCCACTCCCTCTGCCCACCTTCCTGTCTTTCCGATATGATGTATAACCCACTCCCTCTATCCAGAGATGCTGCCTGTCCCGCTGAGTTACTCCAGCATTTTGTGTCTATCTTCAGTTTAAACCAGCATCTGCAGTTCCTTCCTACACAGAAAATTCAATCTGTTGAATGACCCAAGATGTTGGAAGTGGAAACAAAGAATAGGTATCAAAGAATAGAAAGAATAATGATTCTAAAACCAGGAGTACAGACACTGCCAAAGATACTAACACCATATCAGCTGCAGCGCTGCACCTGATGACTTTAGAGAAGTCATGATGATCTTTATCACACAACCACAGATATCCAGCCCTTCTTGATTATTCAATCAAAATGGATTGAGATGTGGGATCTTGGACTGTACTGGAAGGTACAGTTGAAGGGGTGAAATGGATTTTTGTGACATTTGAATAAACGGCAGATGCCAGAAATCGGAAGCGAAAGCAGTTGATGTTGCTCAGTAGGTCAGGCAGCATCTGTAGAATGAAAAGCAGTTAAAGTTTCAGCACAGTTCATCAGAAATAATAAAGAGTGAAAACAAGGTAGTTAATTGTAAATTGTCCCTAGTGTGTAGGATAGTGCTAGTGTACGGGGTGATTGCTGGTCGGTGGGTACTCAGTGGTCTGAAGGGCCTGTTTCCGTGCTGCATCTGTAAAATGTAAAACCTCAATATCCCATAACAAGTATGTGCAGGTGATTGATGGGATAGGGGGCGCTGCACTGGCAGCAGCCTGTCGGCAGCGTGTCCGTCTTTTTTCAACTTTTTAAATTTTTTTAGTATGTTTAAAAGTCTGTTTTTAATGTTTCTTTGTGTGTTATGTGTGGGGGGGGGGGGTGGTGTGGGGGGGGGGGGGGGGGGGGGGGGGGGGGGTAAGGGGGAAACCGTTTTGGCCGCCTCTTCCATGGAGAGGCGACTTTTTCAGGTCGCCTCCCCCGTGGCCTAACAGCAAGGATCGGCGCCGACTTTCCCGGAGACGCGCCCGGAGCTTCAGCGGCGGGCGCAACGTGGACTCTCGGCGCGGAGCGGGTGAGACCTCGCTGGAGGGGAGCGCTCCATTACGCTGGCCCGGCAGCCGGCAGCCTGAAGCCGCAGCCTGCAGAACTCCAGCTGGTGCGGCGTCTACAGCCCGGGATCCCTCGTGGAGGACCCGGGGGGAAGAAGAAGCTTCCACCGCCGGCCCGCGGCCGTCTTCTACCGCGGGTGCGGCATGGACTTACCATCTCCCCTGGAGGGGAGCTTCGACTGCGGTGCTTCCGGCTGCGGCACGGCAGGTACTTTAAAACTTTGACCGCCGGCCTGCGGCCTACACCAGCCTGAAGCCGCGGTCTCTGGTTGGGAAGAGCCGATCCTGGACTCACCTTGACTTTGACTTTGTCCCTTACCATCTGGACGCCCGCAGCAACGGCTGTGGAGGGTGGTGGTCCCGACCACGGGGGAAAATGGAGGAGGACTGGCCAAGCTCTGTGCCTTCCACCACAGTGATGAATGCTGTGGTGGATGTTTGTGTAAAATTTTTATTGTGGTTGTGTTCTTTATTATTGTACCGCTGCTGGCAACCCAAATACCACCGACCTTGGTTGTGTGGCAATTAAATTATTTCAAATTATTTCAAAGATAGCAAGGCCTGAGTCCATACTGCATGCATACCCATAATTACACCCTTGATCTTTGTGACATATAGAAACAGTCATAGATAGAGTCATAGAGTGATACAGCGTGGAAACAGGCCCTTTGGCCCAACTTGCCCACACCGGCCAACATGTCCCAGCTACACGAGTCTCACTTGCCCGCGTTTGGTCCATATCCCTCCAAACCTGTCCTATCCATGTACCTGTCTAACTGTTCCTTAAACAATGGGATAGTCCCAACCTCAACTACTCCGCTGGCAGCTTGTTCGATACACCCACCCTGTGTGAAAAAGTTACACCTCGGATTCCTATTAAATCTTTTCCCCTTCACCTTGAACCTATGTCCTCTAGTCTGCGCATCTACCCGATCTATTCCTCCCATGATTTTGTACACCTCTATAAGATCTCCCCTTATCCTCCTGCGCTCCATGGAATAGAGACCCAGCCTACTCATCCTCTCCCTATAGCTCACACCCTCTAGTCCTGGCAACATCCTCGTAAGCGTTTTCTGAACCTTTTCAAGCTTGACAATATTTTTCCTATAAGATGGTGCCCAGAACTGAACACAATATTCTACATGCGGCCTCACCAACGTCTTATACAACTGCCACATGACCTCCCAACATCTATACTCAATACTCTGATTGATGAAGGCCAAAGTGCCAAAAGCCTTTTTGACCACTTTATCCACCTGCGACTCGACCTTCGTGGAACCATGCACCTGTACTCCTAGTTCCCCCTGCCCCTCAACACTACCCTGAGGCTTACCATTTACTGTGGAGGTCCTGCCCTTGTTTGATGTCCCAAAATGCATCACCTCACACTTCTCCATATTAAATTCCATCAACCATTCCTCCGCCCACCTGGCCAATCGATCCAGATGCTGCTGCAATCTTTCACAACCATCGTCACTATCTGCAAAACCAGCCACTTTTGTATCATCAGCATAGCTTAAAGAGTTAGTGTCAGATTGGTCATATATCTAATATATTTGATTGTTCCATGCAGTCAGATATCAAACATTCACCAATATCTGCATGAAAGTGTGGCCTAAAGGTCTCTAAATGTTTTGAAGGGAGCCTTGAAAAAGTTACTTTTATAAGTTGTTTTCAATAAATTGGCAGCTGATCTATTTGTCATTAAACCACATCACATGCTACCACATGTCTCGCTCCAGTAGAATTGCTTTTGCATTATAGACATTGAATGCATTTGAATGCTCAGACTGAAGAAGGGTCTCGACCCGAAACGTCACCTATTCCTTTTCTCTAGAGATGCGTTCTGACCTGCTGAGTTACTCCAGCTCTTTGTGTCTATCTTTGAATGCATTTGAATTGGCTCTGATCAAGCTTGAAGTAGAAGATAGAGAGATGGCAGTTGAAAGAGAAGTTTCTAAATGTAGCCGTTTGGAAATGGAAATGTTCAGAGCAGGTAGCCCATGCCAGGGATCTTCTGGAAATAGTTGCACGATTTTACAGGTGAGTGCGCACTAATGGAGCAGGTAGATAACTGATGATTTGCTTGCTGAGAGAAGCGAGGGGGCCAGATGGAATGAGCAGGTGCTGACTGAGTCTGTAGAACTGGCTGACTTCCCACAGATGCAGGGACCCGCTATCTGCCAAAACACCCTTCAGATCATCTAGGAAGGTTAGGTAATTGCACAGGTTTCCAATCTATTAATATTGGGTGAATGTGCAAACACAAACAGATATTCACAAGTTTTGCACCAATTTCCTTGTCAGCCTCGCTGTTTCCTTTCTCTTTTGTCTGCCCGCCTTCTAAAATCTGAAAAGTTGGTGTTTGAAGAAGGGTGTCCACCCAAAACATCACCTTGAAGAGCTTCACGTGTTGTATAAACACCCAGTTTAATATTTAAACAATACAACTCAACAATTAGTGTGTGTGTTAACGCGTTGACTGTGAAGTGAAGACTAGCTCTGTTGCCCGCTGCACCCCACCAGCTGTCCACCCAGCTTGGCGTTGATTGGTCGGCCCAGATCATGCCAGGTACACGCGAGTGTTCGAGGTCAACGAACGACGGTTCGAGACCAAAGTGGCTCGGCCTGCCGCAACCTATTGCTTTTCTCCAGAGATGCTGCCTGACCCGCACCATTATGGTCAAGAGACACTCTTGAAGTCTCTAGTAAACCAATGCAACTGAGACAGCTGTCAGGCACTATCATACTCTTGTGCTTCTCTAAACATATCCTGTTTGTTGACAGTCCCCAAGGTCAAGACCTTGGATAAATTTTGGACTGTCTTGATGTCTCATGATCATTTCTCACTCAGCGCTGACTTCAAGTCCACATGAGTGAATGTTCAGAAACATGGCAAGGTGACGTTGAGACCTGGCATGGAGTAGCTGCTTGTCTCCTTCTCCCAATCAGACCACTCTGCTGCTCAGAGGTGGTACGGTGGCGTAGCAGTAGAGTTGCTGCCTCACAGCGCCAGAGACCCGGGTTTGATCCCGACTATGGGTGCTGTCTGTATGGAGTTTGCATGTTCTCCCCATGTCCTGCGTGGGTTTCCTCCAAGATCTCCAGTTTCCTCCCACACTCCAAAGACGTACTGGTTTGTAGGTTAATTTGGCTTGGTGTAATTGTAAATTGTCCCCAGTGTGTGTAGGGTAGTGTTAGTGTGCGGGGATCGCTGGTCGGTGAGGACTCGGTGGGCCGAAGGGCCTGTTTCCACGCTGTAACTCTAAACTAAACTAGGCTTCACTCACCTGCTTTGCCCTCATCTTCCCTCAGGGAGAGGATTCTGCAATGGGGATGATTGGGGATAAGTTGTTGCCAGTTGACAAGGTTGCTGGTGTGAAGGGGTTGAAAAGCTGTTGTAGGCTGAAAACGAGAAGCTAGTGCGACTTGGGTGGGGGAGGGATAGAGAGAGAAGGAATGCCGGGGCTACCTGAAGTGAGAAAAATCACCCTACAAACAGCTAACAATGGCCTGTTCCCTTTATCATCGTTACTTCTTTGCATCTTTTATTCATTGTTCTTTATCTCTCCACATCACCGATTATATCCCTCATTTCCCTTATGCCTAACCAGTCTGAAGAAGGGTCTTGACCCGAAGCATCACTCATTCCTCCTCCCCAGAGATACTGCCTTTCCCGCTGAGTTACTCCAGCTTTTTGTGTCTATCTTTGGTTTAAACCAGCATCTGCAGTCCCTTCCTACAGAAAAAGCTATGACATCTGCTTGGTTCATTTGGGAATGGTTGTTTGACAGCTAAGTAACTTACTAATGAATATGCTAACCACAATGCAGCCCAGTGTGTTAGTTAATGAAAGAAGCTATCATATTTAGCCAGTGATGAGGAATGGCCAGAACATAGACAACAAAATACTAGAAAAACTCAATAGGACATGCAGCATCTCTGAAGAGAAGGAATGGGTGATGTTTTGGGTCGAGACTCTTCTTTTCAGTCTGAAGAAGGGTCTCGACCCGAAATGTCACTCATTCCTCTCTCCTGAGATGTTGTCTGTCCCGCTGAGTCACTCCAGCAGTTTGCATCTTTCTTTGGTGTAAACTAGCATCTGTAGTTCCTTCCTACACATGATGAATAGCCAATTCTATTCTGGCATATCCCAATGGTCACTATGTGATAAAATGGCATTATTCTGCTGGTTTGGTTCAGTTCGTCCCCCATGTCTTCCAAACAAGCCTCTGATTATATAAAGCCCCTAATCTTATCTTGGCTTGTCTCTGAGGCATCTAGTTAGGTGATGTATTTCAAAGGTTCTTTGTAATCAATGATTTCCCCCTGCCCCCTCCCACTTCACTGCGCTGAGGACTAATGGCGGAGCTGGCGACCTCGAGGCTCCAGAGGCAGCCTGTCAGGACTCGCCCTGGGCTCGCTCCCGTGAGGGCGGCCCAGCTCGGGGCTGGAACAGCGCTCCCGTGAGGGGCTGAGACGCTCCCGTGAGGGCGGCCTGGCGCGGGGCTGAGACGGTCCCGTCAGGGCGGCCCAGCTCGAGGGTAACGGCGCTCCCGTGAGGGCGGCCTGGCGCGGGGCTGAGACGGTCCCGTCAGGGCGGCCCAGCTCGAGGGTAACGGCGCTCCCGTGAGGGTGACCCGGCTCGGGGCTGGAACGGTGCTCCGGTGGCTGAGAGGGCGTTCTGGCGGTGGCGGCCTGAGTCCGGGGTTCGGCCACGGGCCAGTGGACGACGTCGTCAACAGCTGTGTCCGCTGGACTGGAGGGCGACAGCTTCGACCACCCCCGGCCCGTTAGCGGAGCTCGGTGAGCCGCGGGACTGACTTACCATCGCCCGGTGGGGTATCACCTCAGCGCAAAGGGAGAAGAGGGAAGAGGCTGCAGCCCTAAGATTTTTGCCTCCATCACAGTGAGGAGGTGCTTGGTGGACTTGGTTGTTTTATTATTGTATTATTGTATGTATGGCTGCAGGTAACGACATTTCGTTCAGACCATAAGGTCTGAATGACAAATAAAGGATCTAATCTAATCTAATCTTCAGGCTCCCAACTAAGTCCCTCATGACCTCTATCATCCACTCTCACACCACTGGATCCTGACTGCATTCTTGCCACACTTTGAGAATGATATGTATTAGAACTGCCACAACCCTTCATTGGCACACACCCCATTACCTAACCACCCCCTCGCTCTCGCCTGCAATCAACTTTGATTGTTCTGAGCAGGGGGCGGAAATCCCGGGGGCGGGGACAGAGGGGACATGTCCCCCCTCTGTTTTGAGAGGTGGAGGACATCCCCCCCCAAGTTTTTGTAATCCAGATTTTAAAACCCGGTGAAATCTCCGCTTTCCGCAAGACAGTGGGGGTGGGACTGCTGATCCAGGGCAATTGGACGAGAGAGATGTCGGTCAGCAGGCAATGGGGGCAGGACATGATGATTCAGCGCGATCATTGAAGGAGGGAGGAGTGGGGGGGGGGGGGGTGTGAGACTGACGATAGAGAGCGGTGATTGGAGGAGGGAGACGTGGCGCAGACTTGCGCCTCATCCACATCCAGGATCGACCCCGGCTCTCAGGCGCTGTCCCTTCCCCACCCGAGTGCCCCCCACCCAAGGGTGGCTAGAGAGGTCGGGAGTCAGACGGGAGCGGTACCCCCAGGCTCACAGCCAGCGCAGAGAAGCAGCGCTAAACCCAGCTCAACTCTGCCTGTCCCGCCAGGTTAACCTACAGCCCTGCCTGACTTGCGGGAAATATGGCCAGCACGGAGAAGCAGCGCTGGTGTCCCGTCAGCCCATGATTTTGTTGCTTCAGGTGTGATAGAATTAGAGGGGCAAGAGGTGGAGGTGTTGCATTGCTTGTCAGGGAAGATATTACAGCAGTGCTTTGGCAGGATAGATTAGAGGGCTCGTCTAGGGAGGCTATTTGGGTGGAACTGAGAAATGGGAAAGGTGTAGCAACACTTATGGGGGCGTATTATAGACCACCTAATTGGGAGCGAGAATTGGAAGATAAAATATATGGAAGGAGATTGCAGATATTAGTAGTAAGCACAAGGTAGTGATTGTAGGAGATTTCGATTTTCCCCACATAGACTGGGAAACACATTCTGTAATTGGGCTGGATGGTTTGGAGTTTGTAAAATGTGTGCAGGATAGTTTTTTGCAGCAATACATAGAGGTACCTACTAGAGAAGGGGCAGTGCTGGACCTCCTGTTAGGAAATGAGACAGGTCAGGTGGCGGAGGTATGTGTTGGGGAGAACTTCGGGTCCAGTGATCACAATACCATTAGTTTCAATATAATTATGGAGAAGGTCAGAACTGGACCAAGGGTTGAGATTTTTGATTGAGAAAGGCCAACTTTGAGGAGATGCGAAAGGATTTAAAAGGAGTGAATTGGGACATTTTGTTTTATGGGAAGGATGTAGTGGAGAAATGGAGGACATTTAAAGGTGAAATTTTAAGAGTATAGAATCTTTATGTCCCTGTTCGGTTGAAAGGAAAGAGTAATAATTGGAAAGAGCCATGGTTTTCAAGGGAAATTGGACACGGTTCGGAAAAAGAGAGAGATCTACAATAATAGTAAGATTAAACGAGAATTTACCAGTTCGACGTTTGATCTGTATTTTATGAGGAGTTACGATGAGGGATTACGTGAAGAACCCGTCCAGCACGCATGCGCGACATACTTCAAAGCAGCGGTGTGGAATCACAGAAGACACAGTAATTGAAATAAACATAGTAAAGAAAAGGAGAACTTAAATACCAGTTGATCTCTATAATTGAGGGTGGGAGCGGAGGGCACGTAATCCCTCATCGTAACTCCTCATAAAATACAGATCAAACTTCGAACTGGTAAGTTCTCGTTTAATCTTACTATTTTACTTCGGAGTCACATGAGTGACTACGTGAAGATTTTAAAGCTCTGTGATTTCAAACCGTGTAACAGTTCATACTTCACTCGCTGCCGAAGTCATTCGAGGGAGGAAGTATGTTATCGTAATCAACCATGAATCTGTTTGTAAAATCATAATGGTGTTATTAACAATAACAAGACCAAATGCTCCCTCGGGCTTAAATTATATAGTTGCAGATTCTAATACTTTTCCTGCAAACGATACAGGTTCTGTCAGCGGCTTGTTATAAAAAGTTTGGAACGTATACTCCCTAGACCACCCCGCTGTAGCCAGGATGTGGTCCATAGGCACGTCCATCCTCTTAGCCACCGATGTGGATGCTGCCGTGGTGGAGTAAGATTTATACACGTTAGTATTTACTCCAGCAACTCCCAGTACCTGCTTGAGCCACCTGAGATAGTTTGGCTTGTCACCCGACCATAAGGTTTCTTGTGGCTGACCCATAAGGCTTTTTTTTCTCCCTCGGGGATTTCTTATTGTGTCGATGTAATTCAATAAGTGGGTCATGACACATACAGTAACCGTGGTTCAGGTGGGTATGCCCGGAATTCCATGACTGGACCTGATGTTCCTGGTCTGCTCTGTTTGACCAGCCCCTAAATGGTAAATGTGACACGGTCTGGTGTTATAACCATATTGTCCAATCGTAGTAGATGGAGGGACTGGACTCTTTGTGCTGAGACAAGGCCATCAGCATGACCGTCTTCAGGGTAGGCTGTTCCAGGGTGAGGGACCTGGCTGGGCACCATCCCCTAAGGTACGTCAGGACCACACTGACATCCCAGATTTGGGTGTACCTAGGTCTGGGGGATTAGAGATGAATATGCCTCTCCTGAATTTGATCACCAGCGGGTGGTATCCTATGGCCTGTTGTCCTGGTGCCCGAGTTAAGTAGGCTGACAGAGCACTTCTGGCTGCATTGATGGCGCTGTAGCTTCTAACAGTACTAGTTAACAAATCGTTTGTGTCTGATTGCCGTGCAGCGGTTGTTATACGTGTTCGTTTAAAAAAAAAAATCCGCATGGCGAATTAAAAAAAAAAATCTTTATTTAACAAAGAGAGAGTCCTTCACTGAAGACCTGCCAGGAACTCCAGTACAGGTTTTGTTGTAGTTGAATATGTAGTTCCTGTATTTGAACAGTATCTTCCCACTTCTTGATGTTCGCCAAGTATGTTCCCTGGTGGATATGCGATGGGATGCTGTCATCGTGTCGATAGTGCTGTCTGACAATCCAGGTCCAGCAGTGGTCTTCCCAATTCTGCAACCCAGTAGTTTAATTTATTGTGGCATGGGTGGCTTATGCCTGATACTGGGTGAGTTGATAAGTCTGGGCTACTGGGAAAAGTCATTGGGGTTTTAATGACCATGTCGAGGACCACTGGGAACCATGGCTGTGTAGGTTAGTCGGGTACTATCAAAATACCTGAAGCAGAGTCCATCTGTATTTTGCGTAGTACCCGATTGATGAGACCGTAGTACCTGACTGATGAGGTAGAAAAAAGGGGAGAACATAGAGATTAGATTCCCCCCCCCCCAGTTCAGCGGGAATGTATCCATTGCCGCTGCCTCAAAGTTTGGTTTCATGCGACATACATTGGTACGTGGTGATTCAATTGGAATACAAGGAAATCGATATCTGGCGTTCCATATTGCTTTGTAATTTCAGCAAATACTTTGGTTTAATATGTCTGTTTACAGTATTTAGCTCACCTGGTAGGTAAGTTGCTGATGGTCAAATATGTTTGACGACATACCATTACCAATTGTTAAATAAATTGTCACATGATATCGATTTTATTCCGCCCATGTGATTTGGTATATGCCACCACTGTGATGTTGTCAATTTATAAACGAACATGCAAAATGGTGCACTATTGAACAATATGCTTTTACCCATAGAACGCACTCAATATTTCCAACTAGGTTTTATGCCCAGTGTCTGTAGTGATGACGACTCCAGATTAGTCCATTTACCACCTGTTCTGGGTATGGGTTATATTGTTTAAACACTAGCACCTTAGCTCTAATGGAATGATTGATTGATTGTTACCATTAATTGTTACAGGTTGTGCCAGTACGCTGACTCTCCTTTTGGCAATGTTATAGACAAGTGGATAGAGTTAATTCAATACCAGATAGTCCATAGTTGTGGATGGTGTCAATGTAGATTTATCTGGATTGTATGACAGAGCCCAGGCTAAATAAGTTTTAGTAGCTAATGCTGATTTAGCTATTTCCATGGTTTTGTCTGTCGTTAATATCATTGAGACATGCCATGACGATATGTTCCTTAATAGTGTCAGGGCTGGTTTGAATAGCTTGGAATCAGTTTTGGCTCATATTTAGCCATTGTCAATAATTTATACTGCCATAGTTACCCCATCCAGGTAAATTGTGGTATCTCCGATGATCTTTTATGAATGGGTACTGAATAGTATGCATCTTTTAAGTCGATGTCTACCATAAAGTATCCTAGGAAATCTACGGTTAGCAGTTACAAGTTTCCGTAAAGTGTGTATACCTGGTGAAAATACTCAAGTGGTTAATTCAATGATGGTGCGACATTCACCATCTTTGGGTTTTTTGGTGCCAAATGTTCATATTAGACTTCTTTATGACCCCTTTGTATATCTTCTCCAGTTAGCTAGTCCCTCATGTTCTTTTTTAGTGGGAGGGTAAACCCCTTTGGGGTGCATGCTGAACTGGTGGCAAGTTTCTTAATACAATTTTTATCCTTGAATACTTTTGGTATATAACTACCAAGTGTGATAGTTCTTCATGCTTCCAAACCCAGGTGTGATCCCCCCCCCCCCCCCCCCCCCCCCCCCCCCGTTAGTACAAACCCTTCACCTTTTATGTGATGGTAGGAACCATACTTATCTGTCTTCACTGTTGTTTAGTGGTGTATTAATTTATTCGGTTTCTGGTTCCTTGTCTGTAGGGATGGTGTTGTTGGGGGGTGGCGCATTTTCCATGGGGCCCGCTCTGGGCCCTGGCCTGAAAAGGCTTACGGGGGCTGGCATGTGGGCCCTGAGCTTTCACCAGTACCATTAAGTAGACGCCTACTGGTGGACGCGTGGAGGTACTGCTGCCTGGTTTTGTGTGGTTTGCTCATTCCAGGTCCTGCCATCATGATGCCGAATATCTTGTATACTTTTTCCAATTTTTAGACTTGATTTGGTAAATTTACCAAATAGCAGGAACTGTGGTTGTGAGGTCGGCATTCTCACAGTCCTGTGAATTTTTTTAGGTTGAGGGCAGGTTTTATGACTTCCTTCCAGAGGTTGCGGTCGCATACTGTGTTGAACAGTAGGGTCAGGTGTTTTGCCATACCACCCTGCCCCTCTGGAATGAGCATGCGAAAATGATAGCCGACATCAGGGGTATCAAATGCAATTTAAGATATTTGGGTTTTTAAATGCCCTGCTCAATGTACCCCCAGTAATGATAGGCACTTTGAGTAAATGCAGTTTTGGGGAGGCGTGATAAAATCCAACGCCTCATGACCACCTGTCTTGGAGAGGTTTTTTGGAAAGACAGGTAGTAAGCTGGCCGTCAGTTTAGACTGAAACACCCAGCAGCTCTTCCTGATCCTGTACCTCAAGCATACTCTCGATGTTGTTCAGCCAGTGACCCCTCTTCTTGACCAGCCCAGCCCTGGTCACCATCGATCTCCTCTGATGAGGGAGATGGCCAGTGCTGTTAGTGCACTGGAGCGGGAGTGTTATGCTCCCTTGGCGAGCTTGCCCCAGCTCCCAAGGCAAGTCTCGCTGGAGTTTATACTCTATGACCTTTCTCTAGGCTTGGAGAACAGACACTTACTTTCTCTCGGGCGGTAGTTTGAAGTGCCGGTTCCATTTTCCGTGTCTGTCTCCAGCCCGAGGTTTGGTTGCCGACTTTGCTGTAGAGGCTGCCTGCCGTTTTCGGGCGGTGTTTCTGCGGTTCTCGGGCGGCGAGTCTCCTTGTCGGAGTATGCAGGGATTACCGGCCGGTTTTTGAATTTCCCTCCAGTCCGCTGCTGTTGGTCAGACACCTCTTAGCGGACTGGGCATCGGCTCAGTACCCCGACTGTGGACCGCAGCGTGTGCGGTCCAGGTGCCGCCTCTTCCCTCTCCACTGACGGAACACTCCTTCCCTGGAGTCGAACGGGGGCGGTTTCCCTCTCTGCTGCTTTGCTCCAGTTTCCCTGGAGCAACAAAGAGGAGCAAAGTTGTGAGTTTGAACCTGTGGGTAAGTACTTACCTAATGGTCCATTCCTTCAGGCTTGTAGCGGGAGCGCCCGTACTGCCGTTCGTCGCTGTTGCACTGCGTGAACGCTCATGTCGCGCATGCATGCTGGACGGGTTCTTCACGTAGTCACTCACGTGACTCCGAAGTAAAATTATAGGCAGCATGGAGTAAATGAGGTGCTTGAGGAGTATAAAGTATGAAAAAAGAATCTTAAGAAATAAATTAGAAAAGCTAAAAGAAGATATGAGGTTGCTTTGGCAAGTAAGGTGAAAGTAAATCCAAAGGGTTTCTACAGCTATATTTAGAGCAAAAGGATAACGAGGGATAAAATTGGTCCATTAGAGAGTCAGAGTGGACAGCTATCTGCAGAGCCAAAAGAGATGGGGGAGATATTGAACAATTTATTTTCTTCGGTATTCACCAGGGAGAAGGATATTGAATTATGTGAGGTAAGGGAAACAAGTAGAATAGCTATGGAAACTATGAGGATCAAAGAAGAGGAAGTACTGACACATTAGAAAAATATAAAAGTGGATAAGTCTCCAGGTCCTGACAGGATATTCCCTAGGACATTGAGGGAAGTTAGTGTAGAAATAGCAGGGACTATGACAGAAATATTTCAAATGTCATTAGAAACGGGAATGATTGGCGTACTGCACATGTTGTTCCATTGTTTAAAAAGGGGTCTAAGAGTAAACCTAGCAATTATAGACATGTTAGTTTGACGTCAGTGGTGGTCAAATTAATGGAAAGGATACTTAGATATAATATATATATCACCTGGATAAATAAGGTCTGATTAGGAACAGTCAACATGGATTTGTGCCTGGAAGGTCATGTTTGACTAATCTTCTTGAATTTTCTGAAGAGGTTACTCGGGAAATTGATGAGGGTAAAGCAGTGGATGTTGTATATATGGACTTCAGTAAGGACTTTGACAAGGTTCCACATGGAAGGTTGATTAAGAGGTTCAAT
This sequence comes from Amblyraja radiata, assembly GCF_010909765.2. Lineage (NCBI taxonomy): Eukaryota > Metazoa > Chordata > Chondrichthyes > Rajiformes > Rajidae > Amblyraja > Amblyraja radiata. Next base: position 5,610,426 of record NC_045970.1, read on the forward strand.
TGTTGGGTATTAATAGTGGAGTAGCAAGATGGATTCAACAGTGGCTGAATGGGAGATACCAGAGAGTAATGGTGGATAACTGTTTGTCAGTTTGGAGGCCGGTGACTAGTGGGGTGCCTCAGGGATTTGTGTTGGGTCCACTGTTGTTTGTAATATACATCAATGATCTGGATGATGGTGTGGTAAATTGGATTAGTAAGTATGCAGATGATACTAAGATAGGTGATGTTGTGGATAATGAAGTAGATTTTCAAAATCTACAGAGAGATTTTGGCCATTTGGAAGAGTGGGCTGAAAGATGGCAGATGGAGTTTAATGCTGATAAGTGCTACATCTTGGCAGGACAATTCAAAATAGGACGTAAATGGAAGCGAATTGAGGAATGCAGTTGAACAGAGGGATCTAGGAATAACATAGAAACATAGAAACATAGAAATTAGGTGCAAGAGTAGGCCATTCAGCCCTTCGAGCCTGCACCGCCATTCAATATGATCATGGCTGATCATCCAACTCAGTATCCCGTACCTGCCTTCTCTCCATACCCTCTGATCCCCTTAGCCACAAGGGCCACATCTAACTCCCTCTTAAATATAGCCAATGAACTGGCCTCAACTACCCTCTGTGGCAGAGAGTTCCAGAGATTCACCATTCTCTGTGTGAAAAAAGTTTTTCTCATCTCGGTTTTAAAGGATTTCCCCCTTATCCTTAAGCTGTGACCCCTTGTCCTGGACTTCCCCAACATCGGGAACAATCTTCCTGCATCGAGCCTGTCCAACCCCTTAAGAATTTTGTACGTTTCTATAAGATCCCCTCTCAATCTCCTAAATTCTTGAGAGTATAAATCAAGTCTATCCAGTCTTTCTTCATAAGACAGTCCTGACATCCCAGGAATCAGTCTGGTGAACCTTCTCTGCACTCCCTCTATGGCAATAATGTCTTTCCTCAGATTTGGAGACCAAAACTGTATGCAATACTCCAGGTGTGGTCTCACCAAGACCCTGTACAACTGCAGTAGAACCTCCCTGCTCCTATACTCAAATCCTTTTGCTATGAAAGCTAACATACCATTCGCTTTCTTCACTGCCTGCTGCACCTGCATGCCTACTTTCAATGACTGGTGTACCATGACACCCAGGTCTCGCTTCATCTCCCCTTTTCCTAATCGGCCACCATTTAGATAATAGTCTGCTTTCCTGTTTTTGCCACCAAAATGGATAACCTCACATTTATCCACATTATACTGCATCTGCCAAACATTTGCCCACTCACCCAGCCTATCCAAGTCACCTTGCAGTCTCCTAGCATCCTCCTCACAGCTAACACTGCCCCCCAGCTTAGTGTCATCCGCAAACTTGGAGATATTGCCTTCAATTCCCTCATCCAGATCATTAATATATATTGTAAATAGCTGGGGTCCCAGCACTGAGCCTTGCGGTACCCCACTAGTCACTGCCCGCCATTGTGAAAAGGACCCGTTTACTCCTACTCTTTGCTTCCTGTTTGCCAGCCAGTTCTCTATCCACATCAATACTGAACCCCCAATGCCGTGTGCTTTAAGTTTGTATACTAATCTCTTATGTGGGACCTTGTCGAAAGCCTTCTGGAAGTCCAGATACACCACATCCACTGGTTCTCCCCTATCCACGCTACTAGTTACATCCTCGAAAAATTCTATAAGATTCGTCAGACATGATTTACCTTTCGTAAATCCATGCTGACTTTGTCCAATGATTTCACCACTTTCCAAATGTGCTGCTATCCCATCTTTAATAACTGACTCTAGCAGTTTCCCCACTACCGATGTTAGACTAACTGGTCTGTAATTCCCCGTTTTCTCTCTCCCTCCCTTCTTAAAAAGTGGGGTTACGTTTGATACCCGCCAATCCTCAGGAACTACTCCAGAATCTAAAGAGTCTTGAAAGATTATTACTAATGCATCCACTATTTCTGGAGCTACTTCCTTAAGTACTCTGGGATGCAGCCTATCTGGCCCTGGGGATTTATCGGCCTTTAATCCATTCAATTTACCCAACACCACTTCCCGACTAACTTGGATTTCACTCAATTCCTCCAACTCCTTTGACCCGCGGTCCCCTGCTATTTCCGACAGATTATTTATGTCTTCCTTAGTGAAGACGGAACCAAAGTAGTTATTCAATTGGTCCGCCAAATCCTTGTTCCCCATGATCAACTCGCCTGTTTCTGACTGCAAGGGACCTACATTTGTTTTAACTAATCTCTTTCTTTTCACATATCTATAAAAACTTTTGCAGTCAGTTTTTATGTTCCCTGCCAGTTTTCTTTCATAATCTATTTTTCCTTTCCTAATTAAGCCCTTTGTCCTCCTCTGCTGGTCTCTGAATTTCTCCCAGTCCTCTGGTATGCTGCTTTTTCTGACTAATTTGTACGCATCATCCTTCGCTTTGATACTATCCCTGATTTCCCTTGTTATCCACAGATGCACTACCTTCCCTGATTTATTCTTTTGCCAAACTGGGATGAACAATTTTTGTAGTTCATCCATGCAGTCTTTAAATGTCTTCCATTGCATATCCACCGTCAACCCTTTTAGAATTAATTGCCAGTCAATCTTGGCCAATTCACGTCTCATACCCTCAAAGTTACCTTTCTTTAAGTTCAGAACCATTGTTTCTGAATTAACAATGTCACTCTCCATCCTAATGAAGAACTCAACCATATTATGGTCACTCTTGCCCAAGGGGGCACGTACAACAAGACTGCTAACTAACCCATCCTCATTACTCAATACCCAGTCTAAAATAGCCTGCTCTCTCGTTGGTTCCTCTACATGTTGATTTAGATAACTATCCCGCAACTATCCGGATAACTGTGCATAGTTCCCTGAAGGTGGAATCTCATGTAGATAGGGTGGTAAAGAAAGCTTTTGGTGTGCTGGCCTTTAAAAATCAGAGCATTGAGTATAGAAGTTGGGATGGAATGTTAAAATTGTACAAGGCATTGGTGAGGCCAATTCTGGAGTATGGTGTACAATTTTGGTCGCCAAATTAGAGGAAAGATGTCAACAAACGAGAGAGAGTACAGAGGAGATTTACTAGAATGTTACCTGGGTTTCAGCACCTAAGTTACAGAGAAAGGTTGAACAAGATAGGTCTTTATTCTTTGGAGCGCAGAAGGTTAAGGGGGGACTTGATAGAGGTCTTTATAATTATGAGAGGGATAGACAGAGTTGACGTGGATAAGCTATTTCCATTGAGAACGGAAGATTCAAACAAGAGGACTTGATTTGAGAATTAAGAGACAAAAGTTTAGGAGTAACATGAGGGGGAACTTCTTTACTCAGAGAGTGGTAGCTGTGTGGAATGAGCTTCCAGTGGAAGTGGTGGAGGCAGGTTCGGTTTTATCATTTAAAAATAAATTGGATGGGTATATGGACGGGAAAGGAATGGAGGGTTATGGTCTGAGTGCAGGTAGATGGGACTAGGTGAGAGTAAGTGTTCAGCACGGACTAGAAGGGCCGAGATGGCCTGTTTCCGTGCTGTAATTGTTATATGGTTATATGGTTACTTCCACAGAGGGATATACCTAAGCTGTGGGTAGCATGGTGGCATGGAGGGCGGCACGGTGGCTCAGCCGTAGAGCGACAGCCTTAGAGGCCCGGGTTCGATCCTGACTGCGGCTGCTGTCTGTACAGAGTTTTACGTTCTGCCCGTGCCTGCAAGGGTTTTCTCTGAGATCTTTGGTTTCCTCCCAAACTCCAAAGACGAACAGGTTTGTAGGTTAATTGGCTTGGTAAAAATGTAGATTGTCACTGGTGTGTGTAGGATAGTGTTAATGTGCGTGGATTGCTACTCTACGGGCCGAAGGACCTGTTTCCACGCTGTATCTCTAAACTAAACTGTACTAAACTTAGCTAATAAATTTCTGCCAGAAGTAAGTTGCTCCTGATTCTAATTCAGACACAGCAGGGGTTGAATGCAAAATCAAAGAGAGTTGCTGTCCTGTACAGTAAGGCGGAGTTTAACTTAGAAAGGCACCAATCAATACTTACTGCTGCTAGAACTAGACCTAGACTCGACACAAAGGAATATAGTTATGGGCAGAGGAGTTCAATGATCACTGCAGGAGTTTCCCAGGGTAACATCTTGTGGATTTCAGCTACATCTTCAAAAGAGTTTGCGCTTTGATCTTTAATGACTGCATTATATTTAAAAGTGTTTGCAGCCATGAAATTATTTTGAAGTAACAAGATGTAGAAATCCTGGCAGGCTATTTATGTTAACTTGGATTATGTGATCAAGTCTCTAGACCAGGGCTCAGATGCACATCTTGAGACTTATGCCAGCACTCGTCCCAACTGACATTAACAATAGCAATAATAGGCTTGAAAGGGAAGCTGTGACTGATGATTTAATAGTGTTTAAGAAGGAACTGCAGAGGCTGGAAAGTCGAAGGTACACAAAAGTGCTGGAGAAACTCAGCGGGTGCTGCAGCATCTATGGAGCGAAGGAAATAGGCGACGTTTCGAGCCAAAACCCTTCTTCAGACTGATGTAGGGTGGGGGGAGGGGGCGGGGAGAAGAAAGGAGAAAGGAAGAGGAGGAGCCCCCTACTCCCAATTCCTCCGTCTACGCCGCATCTGCTCCCAGGATGAAGTGTTCCACACCAGGGCATCGGAAATGTCCTCATTCTTCTGGGAACGGGGGTTCCCCTCCCCCACTATAGATGAGGCTCTCACCAGGGTCTCTTCTATACCCCGTAACACTGCTCTCTCTCCCCATCCCCCCACTCGTAACAAGGGCAGAGTCCCCCTAGTCCTCACCTTTCACCCCACTAGCCGTCACATACAACAAATAGTCCTCCGTCGGTTTCGCCACCTCCAACGTGACCCCACCACTCGCCACATCTTCCCATCCCCCCCCCCCCCCCCCCCCTGTCTGCTCTCCACAAAGACCACTCCCTCCGTAACTCCCTGGTCAATTCTTCCCTTCCCACCTAAACCACCCCCTCCCCGGGCACTTTCCCTTGCAACCGCAAGAGATGCTACACATGTCGCTTTACCTCCCCCTTCAACTCCATTCAAGGACCCAAGCAGTCGTTCCAGGTGCGACACAGGTTCACCTGCATCTCCTTCAACCTCATCTATTGCATCCGCTGCTCTAGATGTCAGCTGATCTACATCGGTGAGACCAAGCGTAGGCTGGGTGATCGTTTCGCCGAACACCTCCGCTCGGTCCGCATTAACCAACCTGATCTCCCAGTGTCTCAGCACTTCAACTCCCCCTCCCATTCCGAATCCGACCTTTCTGTCCTGGGCCTCCTCCATTGCCAGAGTGAGCACCACCGGAAATTGGAGGAGCAGCACCTCATATTCCGCTTGAGCAGTTTGCACCCCAGCGGCATAAACATTGACTTCTCCAATTTACGGTAGCCCTTGCTGTCTCCTCCCCTTTCCAGCTCATCCTCGGGCTCCTCCTCTTCCTTTCTCCTTTCTTCTTCCCCACCCCAACCCTACATCAGTCTGAAGAAGGGTTTCGGCCCGAAACGTTGCCTATTTCCTTCGCTCCATAGATGCTGCCGCACCCCCTGAGTTTCTCCAGCACTTTTGTCTACCGATGATTTAATAGTGTCTGTCTGCATTCACATTTCCAATAATGAGGCAGCCCATGCAATGGTTTGACAATATTTAGGCTTTTCAGGCAGAAAGGACATTGAGACCAGCTAAAGATTATCCTAGAGTTAGCACAGCATGGGGCCAGGCCTGTCAGCTCATCTTATCTGTGCCAACAAAGATGCCCATTTGCCTGATTCTTACCAGAACCCTAGAATTTTCCTATCCAAGAATCTGAAATGCTGGAGTAACTCAGCGAGACAGGCAACATCTCTGGAGAGAATGAATGGGTGATGGTTTGCGTCGAGACTTCGGTCTGTAGAAGGGTCTCGACCCGAAATGTCACCCATTCCTTCTCTCCAGAGATGCTGCCTGTCCCGCTGAGTTACTCCAGCATTTTGTGTCTATAAAAGGTAAATGGGAGCAGCTGAGAATGGTACCTTGCCCTACAAGACCAAGCTGGACTAGAGCTGCGATCTTTCTTCCGTGCTGGGATTTCACCGATCTGTGTGGATATCTTTCCAAAATGTGTCACAAATGTTAATGCATTTTGTTTTGCAGGGATGTTTCAGTATTAGTGGGATTCACAGTTTTATTGGTTCAGCACCTTTAAACATGAGAACTACTTTCCCGGAGTTACCACTGGCTCACAATTTAACTGGACAAGTCTCTTAGCTGTATGAGTCTGAAGAAGGGTCTCGACCCGAAATGGTCACCTATTCCTTCGCTCCATAGATGCTGTCTCACCCGCATAGTTTCTCCAGCATTTGTAACTACAATACTGGTCAGGTACTGAAGATAGACATAAAGTGCTGAGGTAACTCAGCGGGTCAGGCAGCATCTCTGGAGAAAAGGAATGGGTGACGTTTCGGGTCGAGACCCTTCTTCAGACCGAAGTCTCGATGCAAAACGTCACCCATTCATTCTTTCCAGCGATGCGGCCTGTCTCGCTGAGTTAATCTCTCTGGCGCTGTAAGGCATCAACTCTACCGCTGCGCCACCGTGCTGCCCATTATGACCCATCATTCTTGAGCACCAGGCAAGGGAAACATTCTCCCCCGTCCAGTTTATCTAGATCTGCCATATCAGTGAGATCCCCTCTCTTTCTTCCAAATTATAGCAAATGTAGACAAGGTTGAGCTGGTGTCTCACTGTGCAACATCGCTGCTGTCCCATAACTAGTTTGGTGAGCGAGCCTCTCCTGCACTCCCTCTAGGGCAAGTCCATCCTTTCTTATAGTAAGGAGACTAAAACTGCACAAATTACCACAGGAATAGTTGAAGAAATTACAATTAAAAAAGAGGTACTCCATTAGCTGTAAAATGCTTCAGGATGGAAAGTCCTTAAAATGGATGTGAAAGCTACTATATCAATGCACATCTTAACTTTTAGTCTATTGTTTCTTATTTTGTTTGTTGATAGGGAAAAGCATTTACATTAACATATCTAAGCAATATGTCCTTAAGGCTTGAAACGGAAAGTGACTTGCAAGGCCAATGAAGGATCTACTGATAGGATGTGTAGGAAGGAACTGCAGATAATGTAGAGAGATATTGAACAATGAATGAAAGATATGCAAAAAAGTAATGATGATAAAGGAAACGGTCGATTGTTAGCTGTTTGTTGGGTGAAAACAAGAAGCTGGTGCTTGAGGACCAAACGTAGACTGGGCGATCATTTCATTGAACACTTTCGCTTAGTCCGCCTGGACCTACCTGATCTCCCGGTTGCCAAGCAATTTAATTCTCCTTCCCATTCCCACACAGACCTTTCTGTCCTCGACCTCCTCCATTGTCAGAGTGAGGCTAAAATTGGAGGAACAGCATCTCATATTTTGCTTGGGCAGCTAACAGCCCAGTGGTGTGAATATTGATTTCTCTAACTTCACGTAGCCCCGGCATTCCCTCTCTCTATCTCTCTATCCCTCCCCCACCCAAGGCGCATCAGCTACTCGTTTTCATCAACAAACAGCCTGGTCCCTTTAGCATTATTTGTTTTTTGCACATCTTTCATTCATTGTTCTATATCTCTCTACATCATCATCTATATCTCTCGTTTCCCCTTCCTGACTTTCAGTCTGAAGAAGGATCTCGACTCGAAATGTCACCCATTTCTTCTCTCCGGAGATGCTGTCTGACCCACTGAGTTACTCCAGCTTTTTGTGTCGATTTACTGATAGGAGTTCTCTATTTCATAAAAACAAAAGATTGCTGGTAATAAGAAGATTACTATGGCCTAAGCTTGCATAATATTGATAGGAAAATGTTATTGGCCACCAAATATTGCACTGAATCTACTTCTGTGATCACTCTGAAATTCTTCTTTTAGTTTCATCAAATTATTTGCTAGAAAATGAGGGGAAGAATTCCATTGTGCTACTGTGAAATGTGGGCATTGCCAATGAGCTGTTTCTAACATTTAATTTGTATCATCAAAATGGAACAAAATCTGGGTCAAAAGAATTGATAAAACTATTAGGTTTCAATGTATACACACAGCAGGCACTTTCAAATAGAAACAGGTGATTTCACTGATGAAACCATATGTGGTATCCTTCACCATGTGAAGGTATGTGGTTCAGGAGATCCTTCACCCCTGCAGCCATTAGATTTTATAATGCTGACCGTTAAGCTATATGGGGATTCTTTGCACTTTTAATAGTTATTTATTGGGTTCTTTTTAAGTATTTATTGCTTTTATGCATTGACCGTATTTTATGTATTGTCTGCTTTACGTTCTGGCTACTGGACATCTGAATTTCCCAGGGGTTTAATAAAGTATTTATCTGTCTATCTATCTATCTATCTATCTATCTATCTATCTATCTATCTATCTATCTATCTATCTATCTATCTATCTATCTATCTATCTATCTATCTATCTATCTATCTATCTATCTATCTATCTATCTATCTATCTATCTATCTATCCTACAAAACAAGCCATTCTAAAAGAAAGAATATGCACTTTACAGTCAATAAGTACTTTGGAAGTGCAGTCATTTGTAATGAGGGAAATATATTATGGTGTATGGTTTATCACATATGTTTTTGTTATTGAATACACATGCTTCTTTATGGTTGGTTCTATCACGTTTACCTCGAAGCTCCATCGCATATACCAAGCTTGAGAGTCACCTGCTACAATAAATGTTTCCTTAATGCTCTTCTACTGTATGAGTGAATTATATCATACTCTGCTGCGCACGTACAAGAAGAACCCAATACTTGACACTGTTGACAAGGGTGGACTAAACAAATGGGAAAGTTTGTATTGCTACAGTCTGGTTAATCTGCAACTTCTGCAACTTAACAGTTACAGTACAGTTTAGTTTATTGTCACGGGTACTGAGGTACAGTGAATAGCTATTGTCGTGTGATATCCAGTCAGCAGAAAGACAATACATGATTTCGATCGAGCCATTTACAATGTATAGATACATGATAAAGGGATAATATTTAATGCAAGGTAAAGCCAGCAAGGATGGTCTGATGGTCACCAATGAGGTAGATAGTTGATCAGGACTGCTCTCTGGTTGTGGTAGGTTGATTCAGTTGCTTAGAATAGTTTCTTTATTGTCATTGTAACATGAACCATGTACAACGAAATTGTAAAATGTCAGCCAGTCAGTGCACCATTCAAACATTTCTAAAAGCTAACGATACATACAAGGTAAAATATTTAAAAAAAGATAAACAACTAAAATAAATATCATGAAAATAGCACGCATAAACACCCAGCCCTACATCCTTCTGTCGATTTCACAGTCTCTTAGTATGTATTGCCCCTGCGTTCCTTGGCGGCTACATTTAGTGCCTTTATAGCAGTGGGGTAAAAACTGTTTTTAAGTCTGTTTGTCCTTGTCCTTGTAGATCTGTACCGTCTGCCTGACGGTAACAGTTCAAACAGGGAGTGTCCGGGGTGGGAAATGTCCTTTATAATACTCTGGGATTTTTTGATGCAGCGGGAACTGTGTAAGTCCTCCAAGGTAAGGAGAGGGCAGCCGACAATCCTCTGGGCGTTGTCAATGGCCCTCTGGAGCGCTTTCCTCTGAGCCGCTGTGCAGCTGGTGTACCATACGCATACACAGTATGTTAGGATGCTCTCAATGGAGCACCGATAAAAGGACAGCAGCAGTCTCTGAGTGATGTTATTCTTCCTGAGCACCCTCAGGAAGTGCAGTCTCTGCTGGACCTTGATAACAGCTGGTAAGAAACTGTCCCTGAATCTGGAGGTGTGTGTTTTCACACTTCTATACTTCTTGCCTGATGGGAGAGGGGAGAAGAGGGAGTGGCCAGGGTGCGACTCGTCCTTGATTATGCTGCTGTCCTTGCCGAGGCAGCGTGAGGTATGAATGGAGTCAATGAAAGGGAGGTTGGTTTGTGTGATGGTCTGGGCTGTGACCACAATTCGCTGGCCAAAAGAGAAGGATGAATGTCCTAATTCTCCTGCAAGATGTAACATTTCCAAATGGGACGGCTGAATCAGTACAGATCAGCTATTTCAGAAAATTCAATGAAGAACACAAGAGCCATTTATCATTTACCTTGAATGTTTGAATGTTTGTCAAAACCAGAAACATTTTTGAAGCTATGGACAAAAATGTTGAAAACCAAAGTGCAGTATTCCATAAGCGAAAGAAGGCAAAAGGTATAGAAATGTGAAAACACACACCTCCAGTTTCAGGGACAGTTTCTTCCCAGCTGTTATCATGCATCTGAATCAACCTATCACAACCAGAATGCATAAGACCTGGAAGAAAGAGCTTTAGTCAGCTCTATCTAACCGGTTGGCATTGCTAAATGCACTTGATGCCCATTTTAAAGGAGCTGTCAAAAAAAATTAAAGTCACACATGATGCATTTTTGTAAGTCAAATAGAGGGGAAAGACATATATGGCCAATGGTAGGCCACTAATAAAGTGCAACACCAGTCAACAGAGCGTTGAAGAAGGCCGTCATTATTGGCCTTCATTGGTGGAACGTGTTTCTAGCTTCAGGTTCCTGGGTGTTAACATCTCCGATGACCTCTCTTGGACCCACAATACCTCAACTCTGATCAAGAAGGCTCACCAGCGTCTCTTTTTCCTGAGGAGACTGAAGAAGGTCCATCAGTCTCCTCAGATCCTGGTGAACTTCTACCGCTGCACCATCGAGAGCATCCTTACCAACTGTATCACAGTATGGTATGGCAACTGCTCTGTCTCCGACCGGAAGGAATTGGAGAGGGTGGTGAAAATTGCCCAACGCATCACCGGTTCCTCGCTCCCCTCCATTGAGTCTGTCCAAAGCAACCGTTGTCTGCGGAGGGCGCTCAGCCTCGCCAAGGACTGCTCTCACCCCAACCATGGACTGTTTACCCTCCTACCATCCGGGAGGCGCTACAGGTCTCTCTGTTGCCGAACCAGCAGGTCCAGGAACAGCTTCTTCCCGGCGGCTGTCACTCTACTCAACAACGTACCTCGGTGACTGCCAATCACCCCCCCCCCCCCCCCCCCCCCCCCCCCCCCGGGCCACTCCTCCCACAGGAAAAACACTATGTCTGTATATATGCTAATGTAAATATTTATTCAAATCATATGCTATGTCGCTCTTCCAGGGGGATGCTAAATGCATTTCGTTGTCTCTGTACTGTACACTGACAATGACAATTAAAGTTGAATCTGAATCTGAATCTGAATCTGGTGGGGCATCGATGACTGTCCAATATATAACTTCGGCCAAACTTGGAATAGTGACTGCAGTTCTGGCCAGCACTCAATAGGAAGGATGTGTTTAGACTGGAGTGAGTCCAGAGGAGATTCCCCAGATTGGAGGTCCTTAATTACAGGAGACACTGGACAGGCTGAGCTTGTTTCCTTGTGAGTGAAAGAGGCTGTAATGCCAGAGAATGTGGGGAATCAGATACAATTACTATGTTTCAGAGGTATTAAGACAGTTATTTAAATGCATAAGACCTGGAAGGATATGACCCTAATGCTGGGAAATGGTGTTGGTGTAGATAGTGTCAAAAGGTGAACATGGTTATGGTGGGCCGATGGGACTGCAGTGGGCCAAAGTGGCTTCTTCTGAGCTGGATGGCTCTACGACTCTACGACATCTATCCAGTGCCATGAACCAGAGTTGCTACATGTACTCAGATGCCAAAGGAAGAGATTGCCAATTACATAGACAAGGGCCACTGACAGGGACAAGCTTTACTGTGTTGACATTCAGAACAAGTGCTGAGAGGACATTAGGTGCACTATTGGTGTTCTAATAAGGTTGGCCTTCACCTGGAAACTGAGAGAGAACATTTGAGGCAAGATAACCAATTTAAATGCCTGGTGCCAGAGAAGACGAAGAACAAGCAGACAGGTTCTCCTTTCCCTTCAGCACCACATACAGTGAAATGCAGGTAAGAGACAGCGACCAAAGTGAAGCACAAAACACATTGGAAGATGCTGTGAGGTTCATCAGGTTTAATCTCGATCTTGGGTGTCGCTAGTGTGGAGTTATAGAATCATACAGTGTGGAAGCAGGCTCTTTAACCCAATTTGCCCACACCGACCAACATGTCCCATTTACACTCGTCCCACCTGCCTGCGTTTGGCCCATATCTCTCTAAATCTATCCAATCCATGTACCTGTCTAAATGTTTCTAAAATGTTGCGATAGTACCTGCCTCAACTAACTCCTCCGACAGCTCGTTCCGTACACCCACCACCCTTTGTGTAAAAAGCTACCTCTCAGGTTCCTATTAATTCTTTTCACCTTCACCTTAAACCTCTGTCATCTTGTTCTTGAATCCATCTGAAGAAGGGTCTCGACCCAAAACATCACCCATTCCTTTGATACAAGATCCTGCCTGCCCGCTGAGTTACTCCAGCATTTTATGCCTATCTTCGGTGTAAACAGCATCTGCAGTTCCTTCCTGCACAAGAGACCTTACCCAATCTATTCCTCTCATGATCTTGTACACAATGCAATGAGTTTCCATTCTCCAAGTGATCACGTGGGTTCTCACAGTTGGTATGGTTTACTTGCACGTTGCAAAGACTGGCTGGCATTAACTGGTTAGTGGAAATTTCCACTTAAAACTCACGGGAGGCCAATCAGCGGTGAATTGATGGATTCGTGAAAGAAGCACTCGCTTACTGGGTGGGAAATGGGGAAATGAGACTGACATGGTTGCTGTGGGAGCTTGATGGGCTAATGTTATGAGGAAATATGAAATAATTATGAAATATGAAACATACTACATGAAAGTTACTCAAAGAAAGCAGCTGTGGAGGAGTGAAATTGCACGATAAATCCTACAAGAGCTAAGAGAATGGAAGCTGCCATATGTTGGCTCTGGAGGGGGTCCAGAGGAGGTTTACACGAATGATGCCAGGAATGCGTGAGTTAACATATGATGAGTATTTGACGGCACTGAGCCTGTACCCGCTGGAGTTTAGAAGAATGAGAGGGGACTTCATTGAAACTTACCGAACAGTGAAAGGCCTGGATAGAGTGGATGTGGAGAGGATGTTTCCACTAGTGGGTGGGTCTAGCACCAGAGGGCATAGCCTCAGATTACAAGGACGTTACTTTAGAAAGGACAGGCAGCATCTCTGGAGAGAGGAATGGGTGATGTTTAGGGCCGAGTCTGAAGAAGGGTCTTGACCCGAAACGTCACCCATTCGTTCTCTCCAGAGGTGCTGCCTGTCCCACTGAGTTACTCCAGCTTTTTGTGTCTATCTTCGGTTTAAACTAGCATCTGCAATTCCTTCCTACACATACTTACTTTAGAAAGGTGAGAAGGAATTTCTTTAATCAGAGGGTGGTGAATCTGTGAAATGCATTGCCACAGAAGGCTGTGGTGGCCAAGTCATTAGGTATTTTTAAGGTGGAGATTGACAGATTATCGATTAGTACAGGTGTCAGTGGGTGTGGGAAGAAGGCAGAAGAATGTGGTTGAGAGGGAGAGATAGATCAGCCATGATAGAATGGCAGAGTAGGCTCAATAGACCGAATAGCCTAATTCTGCTCCTTTGACCCATGAACTTACAAGAAGTTGAAAAAAGAGTGAACAATGTTCAGCACATGAGGAAAGGGATCCAGGCGTGGGAAACAGCGACATTTCATGTTATCTCTTGAAGGTCCTACACAGTTCCAAGCAATGACTTTGCAAAGGGGGAGATGTGTGGAAGCTCAGTGGGAATCTGAATCGAGGATAAAATTAAAAACGGACAAAACAAGAGGATATAGATTTAGGATAAGGGGGAAGAGTTTTATAGGGATTTTAAGGCATGCTTTTTTTCACCCGTAATGGTGGGTATCAGGAATTCACCGCAGAGTGGTGAAAGTGGGAACTCCGACAGCATTTACAATATCCCTTGAATTCCTTAGGCATTCATTGAAGGATAGTGACCAAGTGCTGGGAGATAGGCTTAGTGAGGAAGGGTGCCCACTGGTCTGCATCTGTCTGGTGGGCTGTATAGTCTTTGTTTATTCCTTGATCAACACTTCTAATGACTCCAAAGCTTAGGGATGTTAGCTTTGGAATAAAGGATCTGCAGTCATGTCTGGATGAATGAAGTCCGGCAGAAAGCCTAGTTATTATATATCTTGGAGACCAAAGTGCAATTGGAGAAGGTGCTTACATTTTGTGGTAGCAGAGTACTGGCACCTGCAGTCGAAATGATTTAACTGAAATGACCCAACAACACTAATAAGAAAACATGAGTAAAGGACTTGAAATTTCCCTTTGAGAATAGGGAAGATTCAAACAAGAGGACATGACTTCAGAATTAAGGGACAGAAGTTTAGGGGTAACATGAGGGGGAACTTCTTTACTCAGAAAGTGGTAGCGGTGTGGAATGAGCTTCCAGTGGAAGTGGTGGCGGCAGGTTCGTTGGTATCATTTAAAAATAAATTGGATAAGCATATGGATGAGAAGGGAATGGAGGGTTATGGTATGAGTGCAGGCAGGTGGGACTAAGGGAAAAAAGTTGTTCGGCACGGACTTGTAGGGCCGAGATGGCCTGTTTCCGTGCTGTAATTGTTATATGGTTATATGGTTATATGACCACGAGTTTATTTTGGGAAGTCCAGTTTGGGATCATGACTACTAATTCAATAGGTTTGCAATATCCAACAAAGGGCTATTCATCTAAGGCTTTTGCATGGTGTTTCGTGAAGAAATATCCATTGAATCCTCCGAATCTGAAGATGCAGGAATGAGAGTATCTATCCACCAGTTTTGACTGGTGTAACCAGACTGGAATGAACAAGTTAGAAGCCTGATAGTTCTGTGTTTAGTTTAGTTTATTTAGTTTATTTAGTTTATTTAGTGTCTCATGTAACGAGGTACAGTGAAAAGCTGTGGAGAGGAGAGGGAATGGCCAGGGTGCGACTCGTCATTGATTATGCTGCTGGCCTTGCTGAGGCAGCGTGAGGTATAAATGGAGTCAATGAAAGGGAGGTTGTTTTGTATAATGGTTTGGGCTGTGTCCACAATTCACTGCAATTTCTTGTGGTCTTGGATGGAGCTGCTCCCAAACCAAGCTGTGATGCATCCCGGTAAAATGCTTTCTGCGGCACATCAACCTCAGAAGTGTTAACAGTGGACAGATGCTGGTCTACAAAAGAAGACACAAAGTGCTGGAGTAAATCAGTGGGTCAGGCAGCTTATATGGAGAATATGGATAGGTGATGTTTCAGGTTAGGACTAAGTTTAAATTGGAGTTTCTTTAAAATTCAGTGCTTGAATTACATATCTGTCTCAAAATTTGAGGAGTTGTCAATGAAATAAATTGTCACCCATGAAGTTATTGGTGATCATAAAATTCCTGAAAGGGATCAAATGTTTACAAATAGAATGGGAAAAGCTGCATGAAGAATGCCCAACATTAGGATAGAACCTAGGCACAAAAAGCTGGAGTAACTCAGCCGGACAGGCAGCATCCCTGGAGAGAAGGAATGGGCGTTGTTTCAGGTCGAGGCCCTTCTTCAGACCCGAAGAACATCTCGACCCGAAACGTCACCCATTCTTTCTGTAATAATGATAAAGGAAACAGGCCATTGTTAGCTGTGTGTTAGGTGAAAACGAGCTGCAGACAATGGGACAACTAGACGCTCCACAAATCCAGTTATATGGATACATTCTAATATCCAGATGAGGATAAAGTGTTTGATTTTTTCCAAAGCAAGAAAGGTGTCTGCCAGGATGGCAATACATATGAAAGTGACAATGATCGGATGTACAACTTACTAGAGGATCCTGAGGGAATCGACACTGCTGTACAGGATGTGAGCAGAATGAGACACAGAATCTAAGAGATGCCTTGAGATTCTGAGGAGATACATCTAGCTGCATCACACAACTCCAGTGCAAGCATGTAGGAGATGGCAGACATGCCCAAACTGCTGATCAGGTCTCAGGATTGAAATGTTTAGCACTATTATTCCACTTGAACCTGACTGAACGACTACCGTCCGGTTGCCCTAACTCCAATACCCATGAAGTGCTTTGAAAAGCTGGTCCTCTCACACATCAAATCCAGCATCCCTGCCTCACTGGACTCTCATCAATTTGCATACAGGGCAAATAGATTCACAGAGGATGCCACCTCTCTGGCTCTTCATACTGTCCTGACTCACCTGGAAAGACAGGGCACGTACGTGAGGATGCTCTTCATAGACTACAGCTCTGCCTTCAACAAGGTCATCCCCACCAAGCTCACCACCAAACTTCACCAGCTAGGCCTCAGCTCGTCGATATGCGACTGGATCCTGAATTTCCTGACGGAGCGACCGCAGGCAGTGAGACTGGGCCCCACACCTGTCCCCCGCACCGCACCTGTCCTCCACTATCACCCTGAGCACCGGCACACCACAGGGCTGTGTACTGAGCCCCATGCTCTACTCCCTCTTCACTCACGACTGTGTTCCTGCATTCAACACCAACACCATTGTCAAGTTTGCAGACATAGAAACATAGAAAATAGGTGCAGGAGTAGGCCATTCGGCCCTTCGAGCCTGCACCGCCATTCAATATGATCATGGCTGATCCACAGATGACACAACAGTGATCGGGCTGATCACCAACGGTGTAGAAACAAAATACAGAGTGGAGGTGCTCACGTAACAACTTGTCACTAAACACCTCCAAGACTAAGGAGCTGATTATCAACTTCAGGAGGTCACATAATGGAGAATATGCCCCAATTTCCATCTACGGGGACAGTGTGGAGAGAGTGTCCAGCTTTAGGTTTCTGGGCACACACATCTCAGAGGACCTCACATGGTCCACCAACACCACTGCGCTGGTCAAGAAGGCACAGCAACGACTGTTCTTCCTGAGAACATTGAAAAAGACTGGTCTGCCCCAACAGCTGCTGATAACCTTCTACCGCTGCACCACACAGAGCATATTAACATATGGCGTGTGGTATCTCAGCTGCACGGAGGCGGAGAGGAGAGCTCTTCAGCGCGTCGTCCACAGAGCGTAGAAGATTATTGGGACACAGCTACCAGCCTTGGAGGGCATCTACTACACGCGGTGCCTCAGGAAGGCCGTCAGCATCCACAAAGACTCCTCACACCCTTGTAATAGTCTGTTCGAACTCCTATCATCTGACAGATGTTACAAGGCCATCTACGCCCGCACCTCCAGACTCAGGAACAGCTTCATCCCCAGAGCTATAGCTGCTCTGAACTGGCCCTGCTGAGTGCCCCCCACCCCCACGAACTGAAACCCTCGGATGGTCACATCGCACATCGACCCGGCACAGACATATTTGCACTTGATACTGTTTTACTGTTTTACTGTTCTTTTGTATAAATCATGTTTCTCTGGGTATCTAAATTTTATTAGTTGTTTAAGTTATGACATCGGATGGAAGCTGCATACCAAATCTCGCGCAATGACAATAAAAGATATTATTATTATTATTAAATCCAAATATATACATATATGTCTGTGTCTATTTAAGGTACATAAGCTCTTCATTGTAAATAGACTTACATGTTGATCATCAAACTTTATTGTGTATAAGGTATTTATGTAAATAGCTCCACCTATTTTTACAGTGTCATTCAATCCTTTGCATTCTCTTAAAGGTGGAAGTTGTGTATAATCAGTATATTGCTTTGAGTGTTACACGTATGAGCTGTTTAAGCTGTTAAGGGCCTGTCCCACGTAGGCGATTTTTTGGGCGACTACAAGCGACTGCCACAAAACTTTAAACATGTTGAAAATTTTTCGGCAACACTGGCGACAATGGTTTTGCTGTCGTAGGTGTTGTCGTAGGTTGTCACCAGGTGTCGTAGGTGAATTCCATTAAAGTTAGTCCCTGGCAGTCGCTTAAAGAGTCGTCTAAGTGGGACAGGCCCGTTACCCTCAGGTTTGATTTTGCAATTATGTTACTTTAAGTTTGGTGGAGTCATTATTACCTGAAGAAACTGTGTCATATTGTTAATTATTGTAACATTGTACGTACCAGGTTACGGTTCAGTTTTTGTTTTAGAGATACAGCGCGGAAACAGTCCCTTCAGCCCACCAGGTCCACACACCACCAATGTTCATCCCATACACTAGTTTTATCCTACACACTAGGGACAATTTACAGAAACTATTCGACCAACAAACCTGCACGCCTTTGGAGAGTGGGAGGAAACCGGAGCACCCAGAGAAAACCCACACGGGTCACATGGAGAACAGACATCTGTACAGACATCACCTGGAGTCAGGATCGAACTCAGGTCTCTACAACTGCAAATTGGGTGCCGCAGGAAATAAAACTCTTTCTTTGATACTTTGTGAGTTTTGTGTTCCCACTGTATGAGCATAAAATGAATCCAACACATTACAAGGGCAACCCATTTCCTCACAGTGAAATCTAATAAGGATCAAAGGTACAATGTATGGAAAACCTATCTTACTGATAATGGTTGAGCAATACGTAATTATTGCCCTCTGTTATTCATCTCTTTGGAAAGGATCTTGTGCATGAACCTGTGATACTTTGACACCTCATCTACAACTATGCCCATCCAGCATTGCAGCACACTGTAGAGACTGCACTGAAAATAATAGCCCAAAGTTTGCACTCAGCTCTCTGATACAAAATTGGTTTAAATCGCATTGCAGAGGATTGAGCTTAGAATCCAGGTCAACTCAGACATTTAGCCTTGCCAGCAATATAGTTTATGACCCTAACTTGTGCACAGCCCATACATACAAACCAATGTGCCGGAAGGAACTGCAGATGCTGGTTTACACCAAAGATAGGCACAAAATGCTGGAGTAACTCAGTGGGACAGGCAGCATCTCTGGAGAGAAGGAATGGGTGGTATTTCAGGTCGACACTGTCTGAAGAAGTCTGGAGAAGGGTCTCAACCAGAAACGTCACCCACTCCTTCCCTCTAGAGATGCTGCCTGTCCTGCTGATTTACACCAGCATTTTTTGTCTATCTTCCATACAAACTGGCGTTTGGGAGACGGGCAGGATGGGTTTACCGGCAACTGCAGGACTGCAGGTGAGTGTTCTTGATACTAGATGGAACATTGCCTCATTCGGCCCAGGACACATAGATTCTAGTTAAAACGTTGATGTCTGTTTTGTGAATCCTATTGAGAGTCACACCATCTGGGCTAGTAGCAATATCCTCTCTACATCTAAGATAGATACGAAAAACTGGAGTAACTCAGTGAGTCAGACAGCACCTCTGGAGAAAAGGAATAGATGACGTTTCGGGTCGAGACCCCTCTTCAGACCCTTCTTCTTGACTCACACACTGTTCAGGTTATGAACGGAACTCTGCAGCAGCCCAAGGATCACCTGTAATTACAGGGCAAATTCCAAGGTATGCAGAGAAAAATAGAACGAATGGTCCATAACGTCATAAGTGATGGGAGCAGAATTAGATCAATTGGCCCATCAGGTGTACTCTGCCATTCAAGCATGGCTGATCTATCTTCTCTTCAAAACCCCATTCTCCTGTCTTCTCCCCTGACACTGTACTAATCAAGAATATGCCTATCTGTGCCTTATAAAATATCAATTGACTTGGCCTCCACAGCGTATTGTGGCAAAGAATTCCACAGATTCACCACTCTGGAGATGTTCGAGATATCTTTCCCTGAATCAAGGTTATTCATCTCTTTCTCTTCAAACCACATGGCCGATCCTACCCTCGTTGTGTAAGTGACCCCCTGCAGCTGACGGCTTGAAGACACAAAGTCAGCTGTTTCTTCAGATTGTTGCATCGTAGAAGGAACGGAGTTTGCAAGTTGCTTAGCATCGGAGATCAGAGCACCATAAATGGTCAACTCTGAAGGACACAGTGCCCGATTTGTGCCTCTAGCTTGCCTCTAGACCAATAACCACCATCCCATTTCCCCTCCCATTTCATCTTACATGACACATGACTTTAATTTATTGGCAGGCTTGGGTGAGCTGACTTCACAGGTGAAGAGGGGACAGCAATGAAAGATAACTGGTGCATGAGATACTGGGTTCCAGAGACTGGTGGCCAGGGTGCAGAATTACTGTAAATAATCGGTGGATTTTCGTGTACCAACGTGTAGATCACAGAGATATTATTTTCAGAAATGAAATATCTTGCATACATTGTGACATTAATCCTGCTGTAATACTTGAATTAGATGGATATTAATTTTGTACAAATACTGCAGTAGGTCTCTGAGAGATACACTATTAATCACTCTGCTGACCGATGTTAGTCAAAGGCACAAAAATGTATTCGAATGAACATTTTCCCCATTCCAGCATTACACACAAGAAACTTCAGACACTGCAAGGAGACGGCCTGATATGGTAAAACAAATGTCATTGCTGAGACAGAAATTTGCCTCGTTAGATCTAACAGTAATACATCTGCTGTCACCAATGTGACATCATTTACAAATATAATGTTATGATTCATATTTATGCTGTCTGCAACATTTGCACAGCTGATTGATGCGTAAATTCAGCACATTCTTCCCCTGTCTCATTTCAGTTTCTATCTGAAGTACCAACAGCCGTTACAACTGCAACAGTGCTGCTCCCCCTGTGGATGGACTTATGAAGGTGCGGGCCAATGCTGAGAAACGTCCTCCAGACTTGAACTCGGCAGAAATCATATTAATACAAGCAAACAGTTTTCAACAAGCCATCGGGAATGCTACATGTGAAGGTCATTGAGTCATTGAGTCACCGAGTGATACAGTGTGGAAACAGGCCCTTCACCCCAACTTGCCCACACCGGCCAACATGTCCCAGCTACACTAGTCACAGAGTGATACAGTGTGGAAACAGGCCCTTCACCCCAACTTGCCCACACCGGCCAACATGTCCCAGCTACACTAGTCCCACTTGCCTGCGTTTGGCCCATATCCTTCCAAACCTGTTCTATCCATGTACCTGTCTAACTGTTCATTAAACATTGAGAATGGTTATGAAATAGTTCATTTATGTATTACAACCCTCAGATTTCTTTTTAGTGCATTGACTGTCCCTTGGGTGAAGGATGACTTCCTTCTACTCCTGTTTCTGAAGATTCTGAAGTGACGGTTGAATCTTATTCTGACTCAGCCACAGAGGCAGGTACTTCTTATTTAATGGGTCATAGTCATACAGCACTGAAACAGGCCCTTCAGGTTTACCATGCTGACCAAGATGCCCCTTCTATGCTAGTCCCAATTGCCCGCATTTGGTTGATATCCCTCTAAACTGTTCAGATCCCTTCACTTTTTCCACATTTTGTTACGTTACAGCCTTATTTTAAAATTGATTAAATTCTTTTTTTTTTATCATCAAACTACACACAATACCATAGAATGAAGAAGTGAAAACAGGTGTTTAGAAATTTTTGCAAAGTAGTTAAAAATAAATAGCTGTGATATCACATTTACATAAATATTCAGACCCTTCACTATGACACTCAACATTGAGCTTCGGTGCATCCTGTTTCCATTGATTATCCTTGAGATGTTTCTACAACTTGATTGGAGTCCACCAGTGGTAAATTAAATTGATTGGACATGATTTGGAAAGGCACACACCTGTCTATATAACGTCCCATAGTTGACAGTGCATGTCAGAGCAAAAACCAAGCCATGAAGACGAAGGAATTGTCCGTAGACCTCCGAGACAAGATTGTGTCGAGACACAGATGGGGTAGGGCATAAAATAATTTCTGCAGCATTGCAGGTCCCGAAGAGCACAGTAGCCTCAGTCATTCTTAAATGGAAGAACTTTGGAACCACCAGGACTCTTCATAGAGCTGGCCGCCCGGCCAAACTGAGCAATCGGGGGAGAAGGGCCTTGGTCAGGGAGTTGACCAAGAACCCGATTGTCACTCTGACAGAGCTCCAGAGTTCCTCTGTGGAGATGGGAGAACCTTCCAGAAGGACAACCATATCTGCAGCACTCCACCAATCAGGCCTTTATGGTAGAGTGGCCAGACAGAAGCCACTCCTCAGTAAAAGGCACATGACAGCCCGCTTGGAGTTTGCAAAAGGCATGAGAAACAAGATTCTCTGGTCTGATGAAACCAAGATTGAACTCATTGACCTGAATCCCAAGTGTCATGTGTGGAGGAAACCAGGCACAGCTCATCACCTGGACAATACCTTACATGGTGAAACATGGTGGTGGCAGCATCATGCTGTGGGGATGTTTTTCAGTGGCAGAAACTGGGAGACTAATCAGGATCGAGGGAAAGATGAACAGAGCAAAGTACAGAGAGATCCTTGATGAAAACCTGCTCCAGAGCGTTCTGGATCTCAGATTGGGGTGGAGGTTCACTTTCCAACAGGACAACGACCTTAAGCACACAGCCAAGACAACGCAGTAGTGGCTTAGTGACAAGTCTGTGAATGTCCTTGAGTGGCCCAGCCAGAGCCCGGACTTCAACTTGATCGAACATCTCTGGAGGGACCTGAAAATAGCTGTGCATCGATGCTCCCCATCGAACGTGACAGAGCTTGAGAGGATCTGCAAAGAAGAATGGGAGAAATTACCCAAATACAGGTGTGCCAAGCTTGTAGCGTGATACCCAAGAAGACTTGAGGCTGCAA
Source organism: Amblyraja radiata (assembly GCF_010909765.2). Classification (NCBI taxonomy): domain Eukaryota; kingdom Metazoa; phylum Chordata; class Chondrichthyes; order Rajiformes; family Rajidae; genus Amblyraja; species Amblyraja radiata. Next base: position 5,633,067 of record NC_045970.1, read on the forward strand.
TCGCTGCCAAAGGTGCCTCAACAAAGTACTGAGTAAAGGGTCTGAATACTTATGTAAATGTCATATTTCATTTATTTATTTTTAATTACTTTGCAAAAATTTCTAAACACCTATTTTTGCTTCTTTATTGTGGGCTATTTTGTGTACATTGATGATAAAAACAATGAATTAATCAATTTTAGAATGAGGCTGTAACGTGGCAAAATGTGTAAAAAGTTAAGGGGTCTGAATACTTTCTGAATGCACTGTAGATTCTCTGGTCCTTGATTCTTCTACCCTCAGTAAAGGACCATGGATCTTCCCTATCTATGCCCCTCATGATTTCACCTATTAGCCTCCTGCACCCCAAGGAATAAAGTCCCAGCTTGCCCAATCTTATTTTAGTTTAGTTTAGAGATACAGCGGGGAAACAGGCCCTTCGGCTCACCGAGGCCATGCCGACCAGCGATCCCTGCACATTAACACTATCCTACGCACACTAGGGACAAATAACAATTTTACCAAGGCCAATTAAACTACAAACCTGTATGGCTTTGGAGTGTGGGAGGAAACCGGAGCACAGGGAGAAAGCCTATGCTGGTCATGGGAGAACGTGCAAACTCCGTACAGACAGTACGTGTAGTTGGGATCAAACCAAGGTCTGTGGCATTATAAGGCAACGACTCTGCCGCTGCACCACCGCGCCGGTCTTATCCGCAGGGCAGGAATGGCAAGTGGGATTTAATTTAGATTAGTGTGAGGTATCGCAGTTTGGGAAGTCAAACTAGGATAGCTCTCTCACAATGAATATCAGGGACTAGGGAAGTGTTGTGGAAAGTCAACACTCTGAAAGTTGTGTCACAGGTCCATATGGTGGTGAAGAAGTCGTTTGGCACATTGGGCTTCATCAGTCAGGTAATACCGTGTAGATGGTGGGATATTATTTTATAGTTGTACAAGACTTTGGTGAAACCACACTTCAAGTGCTGTGTTCAGTTTTAGGCACCCTCATACAGGAAACATGTCATTAAGATGGAAAGAGTGCACAGAAGATCTACAAGGATGTTGCCAGGACTCAGGGGCCTGAACTATAGAGACAAAAACTTTAGGGCAGGCTAGGACTTTATCCCTTGGAGTGCAGGTCCTTCATATCCTCATGAATTTATATACCTCTGTGGGTGATCTTACAGAGGTATATTACGCATGAAGAATATAGATAAGGCAAATGCACATTATTTATCCCAGGGTTGGGGAATCAAGAACGAGAGGACATAGGTTTAAGGTGAGGGGGGAAAAAACACAGAAACCAAGGGTAGACACAAATGCTGTAGAAACTCAGTGGGTGAGGCAGCATCCATGGAGCGAAGGAAATAGGCAACGTTTCGGGCCGAAACCCTTCTTCAGAAACTGTGGGGCAGCTTTTTTTACACAATGTGGTGGGTGCATGGAATGAGATGCCAGAGAAAAGTAGTTGATGCAGATACGATCACAACACTTAAAAAGCATTAAGACACCAGTTCACCAGGGAATACAAATACTTGGGAGTTTACCTCGACAGAGAACTGGACTGGTCCAGGAACGCTGAGGCCCTGTACAAGAGGGGACGGAGCCATCTCTACTTTCTGAGGAGGCTCCACTTATTCAATGTCTGCAGTAAGATGCTGCAGATGTTCTACCAATCGGTGGTGGCCAGTGCCATCTTCTTCGCTGCTGTGCTGGGGCAACAGGGCAAAGGCTGCGGACGTCAATAGAATCAACAAACTCATCAGGAAGGCTGGCTCCATCCTGGGGGTGGAGTGGGATTCATGGGAGGTGGTCTTGGAGGGGAGGATGCTCCTCAAACTGCAGAGAATCCTGGGCAATACATCTCACTCCCTCCATGACACACTGGTCAACCTGAGGAGCACCTTCAGCAACCGACTAGTCCCACCAAGATGTAGCACAGAACGCCACAGGAGATCCTTCTTCCCTGTGGCTATCAAACTGTACAATTCCTCCCCCTTCTGTCGTGTATTATGTATTATGCAATTTGTGTTTTTATGACTGTTGGCCAATCAATTTCCCTCCTGGGATAAATAGTTCTATCGTCTCGTGTCATATTGACAGGTACATGGATAGGAACGCTTCTGAGGGATTTGGGCCAAACATAGGTGAATGGGATTAGTGTAGATGGGGCATCTTGGTTAGCATGGACAAGTGGGGCTAAAAGTTCTGTTAAAGGTTCTGTTTCCAAGCTACAAAACTACGACAAGACCTCTGTAAGTGTATTAAAAAGTTGCAAGGGAAATATCATCTTTGAGCCAGAAATCTTTTCTTACAACCAAGAAATTAATTGCACTTGTACTTCTGTTATGATGACAACTCATAAAAATGTTTATATATACAATACATACCACTGGACAGAAATACTGAGAATGTTAATGAGAGATAGACTAAATATTATATATTTATTACTAATGCATTACAGTAGACACAATAAAAAAAGACCAACATCCTGTTCCAAAAAAATGTCAGAGACATTTTTTGTCCATTTTCCCATGATGAAGATAGGGCGGCATGGAGGCGCAGTTATAGAGTTCCTGCCTTACACCGCTTGCGACGCCGGAGACCCGGGTTCGATCCTGACTATAGACAATAGACAATACGTGCAGGAGTAGGCCATTTGGCCCTTCGAGCCAGCACCGCCATTCAATGTGATCATGGCTGATCATCCACAATCAGTACCCTGTTCCTGCCTTCTCCCCATTTATTTTGACTCTGCTATCTTTAAGAGCTCTATCCAACTCTCTATTGAAAACATCCAGAGAATTGACCTCCACTGCCTTCTGATGCAGAGAATTCCACAGATCCACAACCCTTCCCGTAACCGCGTGGGTTTTCTCCGAGATCGTCGGTTTCCTCCCACACTCCAAAGACGTGCAGGTTTGTAGCATAATTTGCTTGGTATAATTGTAAATTGTCCCTAGTGTGTGTAGGATAGCGTTAGTGTGTGGGGAACGCTGGTAGGTGCGGACTCGGTGGGCAGAAGGGTCTGTTTCTGTGCTGTATCTCTAAACTATGTAAAATTTATATATGCATATTCTTCATGACATATTGTAATGAGGAATGGTTGCACCAAGTGTTGAGATGCAACTTTTCAGATGTGTTGCTAAACCTCAGTCTCATCTGTTGTCCCGGAATGATGGTTAAATCTTCAGAAGATGATCTGAGGAATTATCTGCTCATCAAAACCAAAATACTGCAGGTGCTGGAAGTCTCAAATTAAAAAATGGTGGAAGTACTCAGTACATCAGGTGGCATCAATGGAATGAAAATCAAAGTGAATGTTTGTCATTGATAAAGCTTCCACTATTGGCTCCCCTGATGTAGGAGACCAAATGCCGCACACTGGATTGAAAGACTACAAGTAAATCATTAGTTCACTCGGGACTTGGGCACTTGGACAGTGGGGAGAAATTAGTTAAAAGGTTAAGTGTTGCAGGGGATTGCAGAGTGGATGTTTTAGAATTAAAAAGGGTTCTGAACACATACATTTTAAATCTTTTAATTGACCTCTTGGTGGCATGAGAGCTACAGGAGACCAATGAGTATAAAGGGGATGGGTTATTGGACTGATCAAACGATATTTTGATGGTGACTCTGAATTAAATCGGAACTGATCCGCGAGAATTTGCAGCGAATTGTGGACACCGCCCAGACCATCACTCAAACCAACCTCCCTTCCATTGACTCCATTTATACCTCACGCTGCCTCGGCAAGGCCAGCAGCATAATCAAGGACGAGTCACATCATGGCCACTCCCTCTTTTCCCCTCTCCCATCAGGCAAAAGGTATAGAAGTGTGAAAACGCACACCTCCGGATTCAAGGACAGTTTCTTCCCAGCTGTTATCAGACAACAGAATTATCCTACCACAACCAGAGAGCAGTCCTGAACTACTATATACCTCATTGATGACCCTTGGTCTATCCTTGATTGGAATTTGCTGGTTTTACCTTGCACTAAACATTGTTCCCTCATCATGTACAGTATCTATACACTATAAATGGCTTGATTATAATTATGTATTGTCTTTCTGCTAACTGGATAGCAAGCAACAACATTTTTTCACTGTACCTCCACCTTCCGTCGATTCCGCAGGGGGAATTTGTTACGTTGTAAATACCCTTTATGGGCGACTGTTTGCATAACTTGGGAAGAGTTTCACTCTGACTTGTCACATGTGACACTAGAGTATTCAATTCAATTCAATCCTCGGTACACATACGCATAAACCACAATGAAAACACAAAGTACTTGTGCTATAATTCCAGAATAATCGCTCAATCAAGAAAACCAAGCTAAAAAACAAAAATATTATCTAACTAAATTCACCAACTTACAACAAATGACTCCATATGCAAAAAAAACCCAGTTACCTACATATTAATTATCTTTAAAAAAAACGAATCCTGGAGATGCAAGTATATCATTGGGGTTATCAAGTCGGCACTTCCCTTTACTGGTGATTCATTAAGTTAGGCGCACAACACCTCGGGAAGGCTCAGCAATTGGTTCTGGCATCCCTTAACCCTTAAACCCCCAACCCCTAACCCCCAACCCCTAACCCCAACATTTGATGTCTTCAGTGTAAACAAGCATCTGCAGTTCTTTCCTATCAAGTTTAAAAGAGATGTGTGGGTGCAAGTTTTTTTAATACAAATTGGTGGTGAGAGTGTAGATGGACAAAAAAGTCTGCATGCATGTGGTGGGCTGAAGGGCCCATTCCTGGCCTCCAGCTGTAGCTGTAGGTGTCCACGACTCTGTGACTTTGTAAACATCACCGAGCTAGTGTTAACTCCATGGGCAGAAATCCCGGAGGGGGGGGGGGAACACGTCCCCACATGTTTTGAGAGGTGGGGGACAATCCCCCTCCCCCTCCCCATGTAATCCGGATTTTGAAATTCGGTGGAAAAAAATCTATTAAAAATCTCCGCTTTCCGCGAGACTGATGATCGAGGGTGCCGATTGGACGAGAGAGATGTCGGTGGGGGGGCGGGACATGATGATTGAGCGCGATGATTGGAGGAGGGAGGTGTCGGTCAGAGGCGGAAGTAGGGAGGTGGGACTGAGGATAGAGCGCGGTGATTGGAGGAGGGAGACATCCTGATGGAGAAAAGATCATCGAGCGGAGCTTGAATCAGACCGTTCGCGGGGCCTTTCATCGCCTGGCGCGGCTTAAAGTTGGCCGCGGGATTTTTGATCACCCCGCGGCCAAATTGCAGCATCGAGGCGATCGAGGCACACGATGTTGAAGCCCCCACTGCACGATGGAAGATCTCGCGGCCGATTTTAAGCCGCGCCGGGCGATGAAAGGCCCCGCGAACTGGCCAATTCAAGCCCCACAATTCTGGGCATACAAAGCTGCTGTTGCTGGAGTTCGGAGTCGGTCACTAACCAGGTCAGCTCCCGATGTTACCGTCCACAGGGCCCACGGCTGAAGCTAAATTGTGCCCCCCTCCCCCATGTTTTGATAGCAATTTCCGCCCCTGGTTAACTCACCCAGGACATTGCAACACCATTGTTCCCATCAGGAAATTCTGCTCTGCTTCTTCTCAAGTCTTCAAATTCCAGTCTAAATGATGATTAAAGTGAATTAAAGTTGACCTGAAAATCAGAGTGCATAGTTGATGTGGTAAGTCAGGCTGCCACAAATGACATAACTATTTAATTAAACTTTAACATTGAGAAAAACCAGGTGAGATAAAATATTAGTACATACACTTTGAGAATTACTGGACTAGATTCTAGCAGGTTATGGAAGAGATAAAGGGAGGTGTCAGAATCATTACTCTGGGGAGAATGTCTCCTACACAGACAGCTTTATATTTAAGAGAAAAACCTTCCACTGGTGGCAGTAGAATGTCAAGGCCACAGCCATTGACAACAGAGATTTCCCTCAACAAAGCTAGAAAAAAGATTTGAGGCAATCCAAATTTAATGGTATTCTGAAAGAACATTTAAAATGGGACTGAGTGACCTTCCGACTGTTATTTTGGCAATATGGGTTTGATGGCCTATGTGCTTGTGGCCATCTATATCAATCTCTATCACAATGAATGTCGGGGTCAAGGAAAGAGTGTTCACGTCACGGCCCTGTTTCCACCAATCTTTCCACCACCACGCACAAGAAGCACAAGAAGCGCAAGACAGACACCATCGCATGCAGATGCCGAGGAGTGTGTTCGGCTCTAGCTGAAAAACTTCTAATCTTGTGTGGAGTCGATAAGAAGAAGACAATGAATGTCAAAATAGAGAGGGATAAAACCCTCATATGTAATGGTAAGCTTCTGTTAATCTAGCATGGGGAGGGCAAAGCTTAGGAACTAGTTTGGTAGTTTAGTTAGTTTAGTTTAGTTTATTGTCACGTGTACCGAGGTACAGTGAAAAGCTTTTGTTGCGTGCTAACCAGGCAGCAGAAAGACAATACATGATTACAATCGAGCCATTTACAGTGTATAGATACATGATAGGGGAATAATGATTAGTGCAAGGTAAAGCCAGTAATGTCCGATCAAGGATAGTCCGAAGGTCACCAAAGAGGTAGTTGTTAGTTCAGCACTGCTCTCTGGATGTGGTGGGATGATTCAGTTGCCTGTAAACAGGCATTATTTTTGCTGGACATTCTGCTGAGTTATATGAGTGAGTCTTGCAGAGTTAATGTTTAATTGCCAAAACTGTTTGTACTTTGGAACAAAACATTTCTTCTATAAACAGAACATGTTTGAAGTGCCAAGAGAAGAAACCATAGCTTATCTTCTGTCTTCCGTGTCTCAATATTATGTGCAAAAGAAATGCTTGGACAAGCAAATAAGTCATTGGAAAAGCATCAAACATGAAGAATTATTTAATGGCTTATGAAAAAAAGCAGAGAGGGATCCATTAATTTTAGTATGGAAAGATAACAATCAAACAAAGCATCTTCAATGGGATCAAGGCAGTAAAGTGGGAAATTCATGTTTCTACCAAAGATTTATTAACAGACTAACAGACTAGACTAAGTGGGACCCGTTGGGTCCCAGGTTCACACGGGAGGGCTGGTCCCCCAATGCAATATTCCACCTCTCCACCAATTCCAATATTGGTGGCCAGTGGGGGGAGGGGGGGCTTTCTGGAGCGCTAGCATGGGTGTTGTGGGTCAAGTCAAGCACAGTGAGTGCAGGTCCGACAATCAATTTCAATCCACTTCAAGTCAAGTCAATCCATTTCAAGTCAAGTCAATCCATTTCAAGTCACACACACATACCCTCCACCACACACACACACACACACACACACACACACACACACACACACACACACACACACACACACACACACACACACACACACACACACACACACACACACACAGACGCTCACACAGACTCACACACAGACACACAGACTCACACACAGACTCACACACAGACTCACACCCTCCACCTCACACACACATACACTCACACTCTCACACCATATATATGACAGTGAAACTTTCCGCAGTCAGTGGCCCTTCCGCAATCAGCGTGGCCTCTGCACTTAGCGGAAGTTATGCAATCAGTGTGAGCTCTGCACTTTGCGGAACATACGCAATCAGAGCGACCTATCCACTCAGCCTAACTTACGGACTGAGCGGAACCTTTGGATTAAACACAGCGGGGGCTAACAAACCATTTATTCCTTGCAAACACAGTGGAGGCTGAGAAACCATTTATTGCAAGCACATTAAGGGTTAACTAATCATCATTTATTGCAACCACATTGCGGGTTAACAAAGCATTTATTGCAAGCACATAAAGGGTTAACCAATCATCATTTATTGCAACCGCATTGTGGGGTAACAAAGCATTTATTACAAACACATAGTAGACTCACAGTTCAGTAGACCCACAGCTTAGAATCACAGTTGTGGCCTCTCACTCGCGAGCTTCCAGAGTGACTGAGTCACGTCCAGGCATCCGGGGTTTTATATTCCAGCTCCCCACGGAAGGGGCGTTACCTTCATTATGGTGATTGAGAAGCAAGAGGACCAATCAGCCGATCTCAAGATTTTAAAAACATTTATAACTTTTTTATGTTTTAGCGATCTGAAAAATCCTTGGGGCTGCTGCAGCGGAGGAGGACTGTGAGTAAGATGGCCAAATATCATAGCGATATATGGTAGCTTTTTTTCAAAAATCAATTAAAAGTGTAGACAGGAAGTGGTCAAGATGAGACTTTTAGTTATATAGATATGAACTAGAGTTTGGCAGTGACCTCCAACTAATGATGCAGGCAATCTAAGGTGCATTAAGGAGCCATCCAACAATAAGCTGAATGGATCGAAAGGTACACCTAGAAACTGGAAATCCATTATCTACAGATGGCGCAGATGAATAAACTCCATTGAAAGTACTCCCCCAATAAGGATTTTATATTTAGTTAATGTGTTGGAAGGAACTGCAGATGCTGGTTTACACTGAAGGTAGACACAAAGTGCTGGTGTAATTCAGTGGGACAGGCAGTATCTCTGGAAAGAAGGAATGGGTGATGTTTCGGGTCGAGACCCTTCTTCAGTTAAATTGAGTCATAGAGTCATACACCATGGAAACAGTCCCTTTAGCCAACTTGTCCATGCTGACCGAGTTACCTAACCAAACTAACCCCACTTGAGGGGGTGATTTGTGCAGGAAGAGATGAGTGAACCAAGAGGTTTCAGAGGAGGTGGTCCCTGCAGAAGGCGGAAAGGGACGGAGAAGGAAGATGTGACTGGTGGTGAGATCACATTGGAGGTGATAGGAATGTTGGAGGATGATGCGTTGGATCCAGAGCCTGGTGGGATGAAAGGTGAGGACCAGCGGAGCTCCATCATTGTTCCATCTGGGAGGAAGTGGAGGGAGAGCAGATCTATAGGACACAGAAATGTGAGAATTGCATATATGACAGCAGTGAGCAAAACCAAGTGGGCATCTCGGATGACCTAGAGTGGAAAACCTCATCATGAGAGCTGATGTCGTGGCGTCTGTACAAGAAGCAGGGTGGGGGGAAGTGTTGTCCAGATAACTGTGAGAGTTGTTAGGTTTGTAGTAGATGTTGGGCGACAGTTTGTCCCCTGTGATGGAGACAGTGAGATCAAGAAAGGGGAGGGAGGTGACAGAGTTTGTTGCGCGTTCATAGGATGGGTGAGATTAGAGTGGGTAAGGGGAGTGGAAGTCAAAACATAGAACAGTGAAGCACAGGAACTGGCCCTTCCCAACACAATGGTGCCAAACATGATGCCAAGTTAAACTGATCTCGGTTGCCTGTACACAAACCGTATCCCACTATTCCCTGCACTTCCATGTGCCTATGTAAAAGCTTCATAAAACCACTGTTGTGTCTACCTCCACCACCACCCCTGGCAATGCGATCCAGACCCCCATCCCCCTCTGTGTAAAGATACATGCCCTGCAAATCTCCATTGACCTTTCTCCCTCTATCCTTATGTCGATACCCTCTAGTGTTAAACATTTCCACTCCAGGAACAAAGCTCTGGCTGTCTACCCTATCTCAAACAAAAGTGTAGGGTGTGCAATGAGTAGGTTGGGATATCAAGACTACACCCGAAGCTAAGGGAGACCATTCAGTAGTTTGATAATAGTGGGAAGAGGCTGTTCTTGAATTGGCGGCATGTGCTTTCAAGGTTTTTAATTTACTGCCCAATGGGAGTAGGGAGAAAAGGGAATGGCCAATGTGAAAATGGCCCTTATCTATGTCAGCTGCTTCCCTGAGCCAGTGTGAAGTGTAGATGGAGTTGATGGAGGAAGGCTAGTTTGGGTGATGGACTAGGGTATATCCACAACTCTTTGTCATTTTGTGGGGTCTTGGGCAAACCAAGATCCCAGGCATTTCGATAAGATGCTCTCTGCATGCTTCTGTAAGAGTTGCTGGAGATTATATAAAACTTGCTTAGTCTTCTGAGGAAGAAGTGTCTTTGGAGCTCATTCTTGGCCATGGCTTCAATGTAGTTGGTCCAAGACAAATTGTTGGTGATATTGACACCTAGGAACTTGAAGTTCTCCAATTATTAAATAACATTGATAATGGGCAAATCACATTCCAGATATTCAGAAACATTCAAAGATATTCAAGAACTACAAGGTAGACAATTAGTTATGAGAACTGAGGTGTATACTTAAGAAGTATCCCTACACTGTTCTGAGGTACCCACCTGCTTCAAGAAGACTACTAACATCCTGGTGCTAAAGAAAAGAAAGACCTCATGCCTTAATGACTACTGTCCCGTGGCCTTGACATCCGCCATCGTGAAATGTTTTGAGAGGCTCGATATGCAATATATTAAATCCAGTCAACCCAGCGACCATGACCCACTGCAGTTGATCTACCACCACGACAGGTCCATGGACGATACCATCGCCCTAGCCCTGCACTCATTCCTGGAACACCTAAACGATAACAGAGACTCTTATTCATAGACTACAGCTCTGTATTTAACGCCATCCAAGCTCATCACCAAACTCACGGGACTTGGAGTCAGCATTCATCTCTGCAACTGGATCCTCAACTTCCTGACCAACAGGCCCCAATCAGTGAGGATAGGGGACAAATCATCCTCCACGATAATCCTCAACACTGGTTCTCCACAAGGATGTGTTCTCTGCCCCTTCTTTACTCCTTGTACACCCACCACTGTACAGCCATGTACAAATCTAATTCAATTTACAAATTCACAGATGACACCACCATTGTGGGCCGGATATCAAATAATGATGAGACAGAGTAAGGGAAATAGAAGTAGAATTAGGCCATACGGCCCATCAAGGCTATTCCACCATTCAATGGCTGATCTATCTCTCCCTCCTAACCCCATTCTCCTGGCTTCTCCCTATAAACTCTGACACTCGTATAAATCAAGAATCTATCTATCCCTGCCTTAAAAATATCCACTGATGGCCTCCACAGCCTTCTGTGGCAAAGAAATTCCACAGATTCATCATCCTCTGACTAAATAAATTTCTCCTCATCTCCTTCCTAAATGAATGTCCTTTATTTCTGAGGCTGTGACCCCGAGTCCTAGACTCTCCCACTAGTGGAAACATCCTCTCCAGATCCACTCTATCCAAGTCTTTCACTATTCTGTATGTTTCAATTCTTCCAAACTACAGCGAGTACAGGCCCAGTGCCGACAAACACTCATTATAGGTTAACCCACTCATTCCTGGGATCATTCTTGTAAACCTCTTCTGGACCCTCTCCAGAGCCAGCACATCCTTCCTCAGATATGGTGCTCACAATTGCCCACAATATTCCAAATGTGGCCTTTCCAGCCTTTATTCTTACCACCAAGAATCTGCTTCCACGCTGTATCACTCTATGACTCCATGACTATGAGCCTTACCGAGTGATGGTCTTTGTTTGTGTACGAGAGTTCTCATGTGCTGATAAAAGCTATGCTACACTGTAACTATTGTCCCCCATGAGGCACCCTGTCATTTTCACCAAAGAAGCTCCTTGATAGTTAAAAGATAAAAGTGAGTAGCCAGGGAATTGGGAAATGATTCAGTCATCAGCTTAGGGGAATGAAATCTCTTGCAGCTGACAGGTACCTTCCATTCTTCTACGTGGTGAAGTCAGTATCAATCTGAACTTTCAGTGGACACTGCGGCTGATGTTACACCTCTGGTTTCATACAGGTATTAGTATGGAATGTAGCAGTCAGGAACACTTTTGAATTGCAAACATGTTGTAGATAATGTTGGTATAAGTAATAATAATAATAATAATAAACTTTATTACGGACTCAAGGTCCAGACAAGGGGCAACATTACATTAAAAATGCATTGCATATCAAATATCATAAATACATATAAAATCTTGGTATATCTCTTATAAAAACATCATAATTTATATATTTTTTTAAAACACAATACATAAGTTAAAAATCCAGATTAAAAGATGATCAATGTCCTACAAGACAACGATACCAGTGTCTCCACAACTGGGATTCGTAGCGTGTAGTGCTAACCCTTATGTTTGTCAAGGCCACAATAAGCACATTTTTAGAGTCATTTATCCTGCAAATGAATTTATACATGTGGTGTCTTAGGATAGCTTCTAAAGTACTGACTCCTGCAGCCTCAAACATATTGAGGTTTACTGGCACTACACCATCTAGGTTGCCTTAGCAGTGTTCTCATGGCATCATTATATGCCTCCTTTAGTGTCTGCATACTTGTCTTTAAATAGTTCGACCACAGGTGCGCAGTGTAGAGTGGTGTGCAGTATGCTCTAAATAGTGACATCTTCACCACATCTGCACACGCACCAAATTTACGCAAGAGAATATTCGCCTGTACATACAGCATGCGTCGTTGCCTATAAATATCCTCATCATCTGTCATTTGTTCTGTAATAATATGCCCTAGATATTTTACCTTATTACAGACACTAAGATTATTGTCAGACAATTTAAAATCAGGACATTTTAGACATTTATCCTCTTTGGTTCTACAGATCATAACAGCACTCTTACTAGCATTATATTTAATGTCATGTTCCACAACATACACAGAACATATAGTAAGGAGCTGCTGGAGACCAGCGCTAGATGGACTAAAGACCACAAGATCATCTGCATACATAAGTAGATAATGGTGGTATACAGATTGTAATTAACTAGCACTGCAGATATTGGAGTCAACATCAGTTCAGTCAGTTCAGTTTAGTTTATTGTCACGTGTACCGAGGTACAGTGAAAAGCTTTTGTTGCATGCTGACCAGTCAGCAGAAAGACAATACATGATTACAATAAGCCATTTACAGTGTATAAATACATGATAAGGGAATGACATTTAGTGCAAGGTAAAGCCAGCAGGATAGTCTGAGGGTCTCCAAAGAGGTAGGTAGCTGGTAGTTCAGCGCTGCTCTCTGGTTGTGGATTATAAAATGTCTGTAATTTATTCTCAAATGATGTTCCTGCAACACATCCAGACAGAGATGCCATTCATTGGGAGGATTAACATCCAACGCAGATTGTTCACACCTTCTGCAGGATCTGTTTTCCTCCACAACCTCTCTTCCAGCATTATATCCCAGATGGCTCGGTTCATTATCTCCTGATCAGAAAGAAGAGATTACCTCTCTACAAATATCAATAAAACCACGTAAAAGAAAAATAACCCAAAGGGCAAGTGACAGCAGAAATCAGCGCTGGATATATTAGGTGAAGAAAGCAATTGAACCATCAGGATCAGTCAGAAGCCACAATGCTTCATCAAACCAGCCAGCCAGCCACTGCAATACCAGATTTTATCGTGGGAGATTTTTGCATGTGGCCTGTGATTCATGAAGCAGTGGGAGATCTCATAATGTTTCAGCAAGCCCCATTAATGAGCAATTAACAACCTCAATTAGTTTCACACACATGACTTCAATTACTACAGGGCTCATCTGACTCTTTAAAGTGTGATTTTTCTCCAATTAATACTGAAAATGAACGTAATCAGTGGATGCCCAAAATTCCATTGTAGGATGATAGCCTTTACACAGTCTACTCTGAGAATGCATGACGCCATTGCTTAGTAACATTTCTCCCTTTAATTAGAATGCATCTCCCACAGAAACAGAAAATCTGTGTCTTCCCAAATTCCCAGCTGTAAAAAGGCTGTGCTAATCTGTGCTATGGACGGATATTAGGTTTCAGTTACAAACCTCATGCAAATTCACGTTTGCATTTTTATTTATCGGTGTAATGTTTTGTCAACAATCTTGAAATAGTGTTTAATTTTGCACACCTGTGGAACTAACACCAGGACTGACCATGCATTGGATCAGCCAACTATATTCCCTGCTAGAAGTGTACCCAACATATCTTGCTCCAATGTAAGGATGATTTTGTGGTAGTGGGAGAGGGCACCTGGGAGACTGACTGGCTAGCCTTGTTGCTGAAGGTAAAAGCTACTATTCCTTCTCTCCAGAGATGCCGCCTGTCCAGAATTTTGTTTTGATCTTCAGTGTAAACCAATGTCTACAGTTCCTTCCCACACATTTTGTCTGGTCCACTGCAAAATCTCCACAAGGTATGGCTTAGTTTAGAGATACAGCGCAGAAACAGGCCCTTCGGCCCACCGGGTCCGCACCGACCGGCGATCCCTGCACATTAACACTATCCTACACCCACCAGGAACAAGCCAATCAACCTACAAACCTGTACGTCTTTGGAATGTGGGAGGAAACCGAAGTTCCCGGAGAAAACCCACGCAGATCACGGGGAGAACGTACAAACAGCGTACAGACAGCACCCGTCGTCAGTATCGAACCCGGGTCTCCGGCGCTGCATTCACTGTAAGGCAGCAACTCTACCGCTGCGCCACCGTGACCAGCGGCACATTGGTCACGTATGCACCTGATTAATTTCAGTGTTTGGTCTTATGTGGCTGTACTTTGGGAAGTCTAACGGGCAGGACCTACGCAGTGAATGGTAGGGCTCTGGGGAGGGATGTAAGAGTGCAGGCGCATGGTTTCTTGAAGGTAGAGTCACAGGTAGATAGGGTGGTCAAGAAGTGTTTCAGCACATTGGCCTTTATCAGTATTGAGCATTGCAGTTGGGAGTTCATGTTACAATCATATGAGAAGTTGGTGAGGCCACATTTTGTGTTCAGCTTGGTGTTCAGTTTCCGCCTCCCGTGTTATAGAAAAGATATTGTCAAGCTTGAAAGGGTTCAGAGAAGATTTACCAAGATTTTGCCCGGATTCGAGAGGTTGAGCTGGATAGGGCATTATTCCATGGAGCGCAGGAGGATGAGGGGTGATCTTAGGGGGGTACAAAATCATGAGAGGAATATATTGGGTAAATGCACTTTTGCCCAGAATAAGGGAATCGAGAATCAGAGGACATAGATTTAAGGTGAGGGGGGAAAGATTTAAAAGGAACCTGAGGCATAACCTTTTTACTCAAAATATGGTGTGCGTTTGGAATGAGCTGCCAGAGGAGGTAGTTGAGGCAGGTACTATCCCAATGTTTAAGAAACATTTAGACAGGTACATGGTTTTGATAGGTTTAGAAGTATATAGGTTAAATACAGGCAGGTGGGACTAGTGCAGATGGGTCATCTTGGTTGGTGTGGGCAAGTTGGACCGAGGGGCCTGTTTCCATGCTGTGTGACTCAATGACCTAATGACTGTAACAAGCACAACCTAGTTTGGCCTCCACCAACCTTCTCTATAAAGGAGGCCAATGAAGTTCTTCAGGGAAGGACCCATTGTGGCCGTAGATACTGCCTGCCTGCACATTTAAAGATAATGGAGTCGGGGATATGGTGAGAAGGCAGGAACGGGGTGCTGAATGTATCAGAGTGAATGGCAGTGCTGGCCTGAAGGGCCTGCTCCTGCACCTATTGTCTATTGTCTATTGTCAATCTACAGGCATCATGAGGTTAGTGATGGTACACATTAAATACATCTTCTCCCCTCTCCCATCAGGCAGGAGATACAGAACGAGATTCACCACGAGATTTTATCCGGCCCGCGGCAAGCTGTTAACATGTTCCGTGCAGCGGGCTATTTAGCGGGATCTGTGGTAGCACGGGAACTTACACGTCAATTTGCCGAAGGCTATCAAGTTGAGGGTTTGTGTGCAGCTGCTGACTGGTTGCCGTCGATGGCCTCTGGTAGACTGTGAAGATCAACAACGGCGGCGGCCACAGAGAGTGTGTGTGTGTGATGTGTGTGTGTGGTGTGGGTGTGGGTGTGTGTGTGTGGTGTGTGTGGTGTGTGTGTGAGTGTGTGTGGTGTGTGTGTGTGTGTGTGTGTGGTGTGGGTGTGGTGTGGGTGTGTGTGTGTGTGTGTGGTGTGTGTGTGGTGTGGGTGTGTGTGTGTGGTGTGGGTGTGAGTGTGTGAGTGTGCGTGGTGTGGGTGTGTGTGTGTGGTGTGGGTGTGTGTGTGTGTGTGTGTGGGTGTGTGTGGTGTGTGTGTGGGGTGTGTGTGGGTGTGTGTGTGTGGTGTTTGTTGTGTGTGTGTGAGTGGGTGGGTGTGTGTGTGTGTGGGTGTGTGTGTGTGAGTGGGTGGGTGTGAGTGTGTGGGTGTGTGAGTGGGTGGGTGTGAGTGTGTGGGTGTGAGTGTGTGTGTGTGTGTGGTGTGGGTGTGTGTGTGTGTGGGTGTGGGTGTGAGTGTGGGTGAGTGTGTGTGTGTGTGCGTGTGTGTGTGTGTGTGTGTGGGTGAGTGTGTGTGTGTGTGTACGCCCTGCAAAAATGTGCCAAATATATAATGTGGCCCTCATGCTGACACGTTTGGAGGCCCCTGTTGCAGAACGAAGAGTAAGATGGTTGTCAAAAGAGCAGTTTGAAAACACAATGATTGCATCTAATCTTACCTTTAAAATAACCCATCTTTGCATTGCTGGCAGTTCCAAATATTGTGTTCACCTAAAATTGTTAGGTTGGCACCACAAATGCTTTGAGATGCAGATGTTATAAAACATCAGGCTCACTTGTTAAACACAACACAATTTCTGGATGTGTGCAACTCCTACACAATATGCAAATTTTAGTTGGCATTTGATTTTTAATTACATGTTCCAACTGTTACTTTGCCAGCTATAACCCAACCATGCAATACTGTTCTTCCATGAATTTATGAATTCTAGAACACGTTTGGATTAGCTTGTTAGTTAGGCTTCTGGAAATCCCAGTGTCTATTCCTAGCTGTGCCTGAACATTGCAATTATGATGTAAACACTAAAATGTTGGCAGAACACCGGCTGCTTTAAGATGAAGAGATTATAAAACACCAGGATCATTTAATAACTAAAGCAAATCTACCAGATCTGCACATTTTGTGCAGAACATTCAAAGTGACGCTGTTACATTGGCAAACTTCTTCATTAACAACAGTCAGATTCTCCACGTCAAAGCTCCCTCTTTAGAAACCCAAAACTAGGAGTTTCTCTTTGTGGGGTATGTGGATCAGTTGTTGCTTTAAATCCTACTCAGACCACCTTAACCATTGCTTTATGTCAGAAGGAACTGCAGATAGACACAAAATGATGGATTTACTCAGCGGGACAGGTAGCATCTCTGGAGAGAATACAATACAATACAATACAATTCAATTTATTGTCATTTGGACCCCTTGAGGTCCAAACGAAATGTCGTTTCTGCAGCCATACATTACAAACAAATAGACCCAAGACACAACATAATTTACATAAACATCCATCACATTGCTGTGATGGAAGGCCAAAAAAACTTTTCTCTCCACTGCACTCTCCCCCCCGATGTCAGAGTCAAAGTCAAAGCCCCGGCGGGCGATGGCGATTTGTCCCGCGGCCATTAAAGCCACGCCGGGTGATGCAAGGTCGCACACCGGGTCTTGGTGTTAGAGCCCCCGGCGTGCGCTCGCAGTCCCGCGGCCATTCCAAGCCGCGCGGGGCGGTGCTGTAAGGCCCCGCTCCAGGAGCTCTTCAACCCCGCAACTCGGGCGGGAGAAGTCGCCGTTGCGGAAGCCCCGAAAAGCGGTCTCCCTCCAGGGACCCGCGGGCTCCCGGTGCCGCCGTCCGCCAGACCCGCAGTTGTAGCCACCGAATCTCCGGAGGTCGGGCCGCAGCAGCATCCACCACAGCTCCACCCGCTCTGGACTCGGCCAGCTCCGCGACGGTGAGGTGAGTAGTCGGCACCAGAGCCCCCGGTCTTCCTGTTGGAGGCCGCTCCTCGTTGCAGCCCCAACGACAACGGAGACCCGACAAAGAAAAGGTCGGGTCTCCCGTGCAGGGAGAGATTTAAAAGTTACCCCCTCCCCCCCCCACACCACCCCCACCCCCCCCCACACACATACCCCAACAAAAAATAACAAAAACTACATAAAAACATAGACATAAAATAATAAAAACGCAGACGGACTGCAGAGGCCGCTGCTGACGAAAGTCGCGCCGCCCACCGTAGAAAAGGAATGGGTGACATTTCAGGTCAAGACCCTTCTTCAGACGAGAGTCGGGGGGAAAGTGAAATGAGAGGTATAGACGGTGATGTAGAGAGATAAAGAACAAATAGAATCATAGAGTGATACAGTGTGGAAACAGGCCCTTCAGCCCAACTTGCCCACCCGGCCAACATGTCCCAGCTACACTAGTCCCACCTGCCAGCATTTGGTCCATATTCCTCCAAACCTGACCGATCCATGTACCTGTCTAACTGCTTCTTAAATGTTGGGATAATCCCTGCCTCCTCCTCTGGCAGCTCGTTCCATACATCCACCACCCTTTGTGTGAAAAAGCTGGTCCACACACTTAACAACCTCCTTTGACTCCTCCCACTTCCTCCAAATCAAAGGAGCTGGAAGTCATTCCTTCCACATGGGCCCCAGCTATGCCTGCCTCTTTGTAGGGTACGTTGAACAATTGCTGTTCCAGGCATACACTGGCCCTTTCCCCGAACCCTATCACCGTTTGAAGAAGGCATCGGTGCTACCTCCTGCACCCATGCAGAACTCATGGACTTCATCAACGTCACCACCTATTTCCATCCTGCACTCAGATTTACTCAAACCATCTCCGCCACCTCCCTCCCCTTGCTTGATCTCACCGTCTCCATCACAGGAGATAGACTATTGACTGACGTCTATTACAAACCCACTGATTCTCACAACTATCTCGACTATACTTTTTCCCACCCTGCTTTCTGCAAAAACTCTATCCCCTACTCCCAATTCTTCCATCTACGCCCCATCTGCGCATAAGATGAGGTGTTCCATGCCAGGATATTTCCTTTTCACAATGGCGGGCAGTGACTAGTGGGGTACCGCAAGGCTCAGTGCTGGGACCCCAGCTATTTACAATATATATTAATGATCTGGATGAGGGAATTGAAGGCAATATCTCCAAGTTTGCGGATGACACTAAGCTGGGGGGCAGTGTTAGCTGTGAGGAGGATGCTAGGAGACTGCAAGGTGACTTGGATAGGCTGGGTGAGTGGGCAAATGTTTGGCAGATGCAGTATAATGTGGATAAATGTGAGGTTATCCATTTTGGTGGCAAAAACAGGAAAGCAGACTATTATCTAAATGGTGGCCGACTAGGAAAAGGGGAGATGCAGCGAGACCTGGGTGTCATGGTACACCAGTCATTGAAAGTAGGCATGCAGGCGCAGCAGGCAGTGAAGAAAGCGAATGGTATGTTAGCTTTCATAGCAAAAGGATTTGAGTATAGGAGCAGGGAGGTTCTACTGCAGTTGTACAGGGTCTTGGTGAGACCACACCTGGAGTATTGCGTACAGTTTTGGTCTCCAAATCTGAGGAAGGACATTATTGCCATAGAGGGAGTGCAGAGAAGGTTCACCAGACTGATTCCTGGGATGTCAGGACTGTCTTATGAAGAAAGACTGGATAGACTTGGTTTATACTCTCTAGAATTTAGGAGATTGAGAGGGGATCTTATAGAGGTTACAAAATTCTTAAGGGGTTGGACAGGCTAGATGCAGGAAGATTGTTCCCGATGTTGGGAAAGTCCAGGACAAGGGGTCACAGCTTAAGGATAAGGGGGAAATCCTTTAAAACCGAGATGAGAAAAACTTTTTTCACACAGAGAGTGGTGAATCTCTGGAACTCTCTGCCACAGAAGGTAGTCGAGGCCAGTTCATTGGCTATATTTAAGAGGGAGTTAGATGTGGCCCTTGTGGCTAAGGGGATCAGAGGGTATGGAGAGAAGGCAGGTACGGGATACTGAGTTGGATGATCAGCCATGATCATATTGAATGGCGGTGCAGGCTCGAAGGGCCGAATGGCCCACTCCTGCACCTAATTTCTATGTTTCTATGATATCCAAGATGTCCTCATTCTTTAGGGAAAGGGGGTTTCCCTCTCCCATCATAGATGAGGCCCTCACTCATGTTTCTTTGGTACCCTGCAGCTCTGCCCTTGCTCCCCCTCCCCCTAGCCACAACAGAGACAGAGTCCCCCTAGTCCTTACCTTCCACCCCATCAGCCATTGCATACAACACAATCCTCTGACATTTTCACCACCTCCAACGGAATCCCACCACTAGTCACATCTTCCCATCTTCGCCCCTTTCCACCTTCCGCCAGGACCGTTCCCTCCGCATCCCAACTCATCCCATTCCACCCAAACTCATCCCATCCCACCCAAACCACCCCCTCCTCAGGAGATGCAACATCTGTCCCTATACCCCTTCCCTCAACTCTGTCCAGGGAACCTGACAGTCCTTTCAGTTTAGGCAGAGGTTCACTTGCACCTCCTCCAACCTCATCTACTATATCTATTGTTCAAGATGTCGACTCTTATACATCGGTGAGAACAAATGTAGACTGGACGATCGTTTCACTGAGCACCTTCACTCAGTCCGCCTGAACCAACCTGATCTCTGGTTGACAAACACTTTAATTCTCCTTCCCATTCCCACACTGACCTTTCTATCCTCAGCTTCCTCCAGTGTCAGACTGAGGCTAAACGCAAATTGGAGGAACAGCATCTCATATTTCACTTGGGCAGCTCACCACTCAGCAGAATGAATATTGATTTCTCTCACTTCAGGTAGCCCCGGCATTCCCTCCCCTACCCCAGTCGCACCAGCTTCATGTTCTCACCTAGCAAACAACTGACAGTGGCCCGTTTCCTTTATCATCAATATTTTTTTGCATCTTTCATTCATTTGTTCTGTATCGCTCTACTTCACCTTCTATATCTCTCATTTCCCTTTCCCCTGAATCTAGTCTGAAGAAGGGTCTCGATCTGAAATGTCACCCATTCCTTCTCTCCAGAGATGTTGCCTGTCCCACGGAGTTACTCCAGCAATTTGTGTCTATCTTCCGTTTAAACCAGCATCTGCAGTTCCTTCGTACACAAGGAACTGCAAACGCTGGTTTAAACCAAAGATAGACACAAAAAGCTGGAGTAAGTCAGTGGGTTAGACAGCATCTCCGGAGAAAAGGAATAGGTGACGTTTTGGGATGAGACCCTTCTTCAGACTCATTTCTTTTTGTGGTACACCAATTACTACATTAATGCTACTTCCTGTTTTCATACAGAACTTAAATGATGTACCTTTTTTTTGCCAAATTCTACCCTGTTCCAATTTCACATGGTCCATAGGTAACTCTTCCCTTCACTTTCATGACTTCACTAATTCCATCCAAAGGGATAAGTTAACAAATCTATTCCTTGGAGCGCAGGAGGATGAGTGGTGATCTTATAGAGGTGTATAAGGTCATGAGAGGAATAGATCGGGTAGACGCACAGAATCTCTTGCCCAAAGTAGGGGAATCGAGGACCAGAGGACATAGGTTTAAATTGAAGGGGAAAAGTTTTAGTGGAAATCCGAGGGGTGTATGGAACGAGCTGCCAGAGGAGGTAGTTGAGGCTGGGACTATCCCAACATTTAAGAAGCAGTACATGGATAGGACAGATTTTGAATAGAATAGAATAGAATGCAATTTATTGTCATTCAAACCTAGGTTTGAACGAAATATCATTTCTACAGGTTTTTTTTTACATTACAAAACAATCCAAGACCCACACTTAACACAGTTTACATAAACATCCATCACAGTGAGTCTGCAACATCTCCTCACTGTGATGGAAAGCAAAGTCTTTATCTCTTCCCTTTGTTCCTTCTCCCGTGGTCCAGCAGTCCAACTGCAGTGTCGAGGTGAACTGGGGCTCCGATGTTAAAGCCCCCGGCGGGCGATGGTAAGTCCTGAGGCCGTTTAAGCCACGCCGGGCGATGTTAGGCCCCGGCTCCATGTCCTTAAACCCGCGATTCCAGCGGGAGAAGTCGCCGTTGCGGAGCTCGGAAAAGCGGTCTCCCACCAGGGACTTGGAGCTCCCGATGTTCCTGTTCACCGGGTCTGTGGCCGGTGCCTCCGAACACCCAAAGTCGGGTCGCAGCCGCGCGCCACCACAGCTCTTCCCGCTCCGAAGTTGGCCAGCTCCGCGATGTCAGTTCCGCAGGCTCTGCAACTGGAGCCCTCAGGTTAGTCCCGGCCGGAGGTCACCGCCAGCTCCACGATGTTAGGCCCAACGATATCCGAGACCCGACAGGGAATAGTTGGGTCCCCGCACAGGGAAGAGATTTAAAACGGTTTCCCCCACAGCCCCCCCACCACCCCCCACATATACACAGCTAAAAAAATAAATAAAAACTAACTCAAGACATACATTTAACAAGACAAAAATAAAAAAAGACAGACGACTGTAGTCGAGCCGCTGCCATTAGGCGCCGCCTCTAACACCATTTGGAGGGATATGGACCAAATGCTGGCAAGTTGGACTAGTGTAGCTGGTACGTGTTGGCCGGTGTGGGGAGGTTAGGCCAAAGGGCCTGTTTCCACACTGTATCACTCTATGTCTCTATGACACTATGACTGTGAATGATATCCATTATGAGTTCACGGACTCCTACATTTAGCTTAACTATTCCTCCTCTCGTGCTGCTCTCTGTAAGGATTCCATTCTATCCTCCCTGATTCTCAGGCTTCGTCATGTCTGCTCTGATGAGGACACTTCCCACAACAGTGGTTCCTGGGCTCTTCCTTTTTCCTTCACTGTGGTTTCCATTCAGGATAGCTGGGCTCTCAACCATGCCTGTTCCACTTCCTGCACCCTAGCTCTCACCCATTCTTCTCTCACCTGAAGTACCTTCATCGCCTTCCATGCCTCCAGCCTCCACATTTACTAGGACCATTCCCTGCAATATCTGTCTTGACACCATCACAAATATCTACCCCCTCTCCTCTCTCAGCATTCTGAAGAGAACCCTTGCCTCCACAATTTCCGAGCACGCTGTATACCTACACCTAATCACTTCCCACATCTTCCTGTGTAGCTGCAGGAGATAAACTTCCAACACACTGTAGATAGATGCAGAAACCTGGAGTAACTCCAACATACTGGACTGTATTGAGTGGTCATAATGAATGAAGCAATTTTATTAGCCAAGTATGTATGCATACAAAGAATCTGCCTTGGTGCTTTGCCCACAAGTATGCGCCTGTCCCACTTTCCCGAGTTACTCACGAATTCTACCGAGTTTTCCCCTTGATTCGAACTCGGAGAATTACGGTAATAGCCAGCCGTAGGTACTCGGGGCTATTATTTTTACTCGTGGACATTTTTCAACATGTTGAAAAAACGTCCCGACTTACCTGATGCCCCAAGTACGTACGGCTGGCATTACGAGCCGCTACGAAATATCTACAGACGCCTACGGCCTCCTACGGACTCGCTACAGGCATTCTCCGAGTTTGAATCAAGGGGAAAACTCGTGAGAATTTGTGAGTAACTCGGGAATGTGGGACAGGCCCTTAAACAACACAATATACAGTAGACAATTAAAAGTCAAACATAAAAAATAAAACAGTATGTTGGAAGAAGCAAATGTTGACTGGGTGACAACTTTGCAGATTTTCTATCTCAATCCCACTCTAACTTCTCTACGTTTTGGCTTCTTGCACTGCTCCAATGAAGTCCCACATACGCCTGGGAACCAGCAATTCATCTTTGGAGTGGGTACATTGCAGTTACAAATGAGCAAAGCAGAACGAGCAGTTGGTAGTCAGTCAGCTTCTGTTCCAGAGGGTTAACAATATTATCTCAGAGAAAGGCAAGACAGTTAGTTCTTCGTTGCCTCACAACCTGGCATGGAGCCGCTCCTATCCCACCCATGCCAAACATACGTGCTGTCTCAAACTCCCTCTCTGAACAGATGGTTCTCATTCACTAGTAAACATGGTTTCTCCCCTGCTGTCACAGATGGAGCGCTCATCCATTGTGAAATCTCCTCACTGAACCACCCTGCTTCCCTGGTTGATTATGTGCATTCACAATGTCCTTCAGCCAGCTGGGTGCGATCCTGATCTCCACCCCTTCCACCATCTAGTCAGTGATCTTCACCGCCATAGCGGGGGATTGTTGAGGAAAGGTCTTCACGAGTATTTCATAGCGTGATGTCAATTCACCTTGATCCTGGGCATTATACCATATTGCTGCTAGCAGCCTCAAACAAGAATGGACACGAGATCCTGAAACCATCTGCACACGCACGTTTTGGAGACATCACTGTTCGCTTGAACTCCTGACCTAATGATCAAAACATAACCAGACTATTTCTATTGCAAAAAGCGGACCAGGATAGAGAGACCATTATGGGAATGGGTGGGAGAAAGTGTTTTGCAACCGGGAGATCACATAGGCCTAGGCGGACTGTGCGGAGGTGTTCAGCGGCCTCTTCCACTGTCAGAGTGCGGCCAAATGCAAACTGTAGGATCAGCACATCATATTTACAACCCAGCGGTATGAATACTGATTTCTCTAACTTCAAGTAACCCTTCCATCCCCTCTCTCTCCGTCCCTCCCCCACCCTAGTCATCGTACTAGTTTCACTGACGTCCTGCTGAGTTTCACTTTGTATTATCAAACTTCCCCACAGCCAACAATGAACCACAGTCCGCTCCACCTTTCCCTTCATCGTTGTTCCTAGCTTTGATATGTCTTTTCATTCATTTCATAAGATTAATGAAATTATCTTTCATTAATTTGTTCTATGCACCTTTTCATATCTCTCAGTTTCCTCTCCCCGGACTCGCAGTCTGAGGAAGGTTCTCGACCCAAAATGTCACCTATACCTTTTCTCCAGAGATTCTGCCCGACCCTCTGAGTTACTCCAGCTCTTTGTGTCTCTTTCTGTTGTCTTTACATTGACAATGGCATTTAAATTTGATTGCAGTTCCTCCTTTCTCCACATGTGGCAGCACCATTGCTTTGAGAAAATACCATCACTGACAATTCTCCTCTCAACCCTTACCTAACACAGGCTTGTATCATATCTCCCACTTGGCTGTACATCAGGAAATTACCTAGTAATGTCTTACTGAAATATTCTTTGATTCTCTCTGCATGTCCATTCTTGCTTATCCTCAGAATACGTTTCTCAGTTAATACAATTCTCAGTTAATACAACCTCAGCAGAGGTTGTATTAACTTGGCCAGTTTTAGCTGGAACTTATGATGTTGAGGGAAGACACGATAAAAGAAGATCTAATTATGGGAGGCACAGACAGGGTTTCATATGAAGAAAGACTGGATAGACTCGGCTAGCACTCGCTCAAATTTAGAAGATTGAGGGGGGATCTTATAGAAACTTACAAAATTCTTAAGGGGTTGGACAGGCTAGATGCAGGAAGATTATTCCCGAAGTTGGGGAAGTCCAGAACAAGGGGTCACAGTTTAAGGATAAGGGGGAAATCTTTTAGGACCGAGATGAGGAAAACATTTTTCACACAGAGAGTGGTGAATCTCTGGAATTCTCTGCCACAGAATGTAGTTGAGGCCAGTTCATTGGCTATATTTAAGAGGGAGTTAGATGTGGCCCTTGTGGCTAAAGGGATCAGGGGGTATGGAGAGAAGGCAGGTACAGGATACTGAGTTGGTGATCAGCCATGATCATATTGAATGGCGGTGCAGGCTCGAAGGGCCGAATGGCCTACTCCTGCACCTATTTTCTATGTTTCTATGTTTCTATAAGGTCAAAACTTTTTTTCCCAGTGTGAAAAGGTCCAGCACTAGAGGGCATAGCTATAAAGTAAGAGGAGGAAAGCTTAATGGACAGGTGTAGGCCAACATTTATTACAGAGAGTAGTGGGGGCTTGGAACCCACTGCCAGGGGTGGTGGTGGAGGCAATTTGATTGTTGCATTTATAAGGTTATTAGATAGGAAGTGACAGGAATAGAGCAATATTGATCACATGCAGGCAGATGAAATCTGTTTAATTTAGCATTGCGTTACTTTGGCACAAACATTGTGGGCCTAAGTGCTGTTCCTGTGTAGTACTGTTCTGTGTTCAATGTTTCACCAGGAAGCATCTTGGCTGCTTTAGATACAGATCTGAGAGATAACTGCCCTGAGGAAAGGGAATGGAAACAAAGGGATATGATTTAGTTCCGGGCTATTAGAATTATCTTTTAATCATTGGTTGCAGATCATGCTATTACAAATGCCATTCATTCCTTTCTAGTGACTGATGGTAAAAGGCATGCTGACCTAGATATCATTTAGATAGCCCCTGATGTTTGACGTAATCCAACAAAGGCCAGTTTTAGATCACATCGAGGCATCATTTATATAAAGCAAGTAGGAAACTTTGCCTTGCAGATAAGAATAAAGAACATAGGAGACAGCAGCAGGAGTTATTCAGCCCCTCAAGCTTGCTGCGTCATTTTTTAGACCGCAAATGATCTGACTTTGAACTTAACTCTTTATTTTCTCTCTGATCTCCATAGCCTTAGATTCCCCTGTGATCCGAAAATCGATCGCAGTCTTTCATGTATTAAAAAACTCTGCAATCACTGCTCTGTAGAATGCGGACTTTAAACGATGAGATGAGAACAGAAATACCTCATCTCTTCATAATTGGCTGTTCAAACATTTCCAGCCCGTGCCCCGGTTGTAGGCTCTGCTTCAGGGGAAGCATCTTTTCCTTGGCCAGCTCTCTCAGAATCTTATTTCTCAATCTCATTCGTCAAAACTGCAGATAACAAAGTTCCATTCTTTTGCCATTGTACCTCAAAACAAAACAATCTGATGAACCTTCTCTGCACTGTCATAAGGTCATAGTGATAGGAGCAGAATTAGGCCATTTGGCCCATCAAGTCTACTACGCCATTCAATCATGGCTGATCTATCTCTCCGTCCTAACCTCATTCTCCTGCCTTCTCCCCCATAATCCCTGACACCCGTACTAATCAAGACTCTATCTATCTCTACCTTAAAATATCCATTGACTTGCAATCCACAGCCTCCCATGGCAAAGAATTCCACAGATTCACCACCCTCTGACTAATTAAATTCCTCCTTATCTCCCTCCTAAAGGGATGTCATTTAATTCTGAGAATATGACCTCTAGTGCATGACTCTCCCACTAGTGGAAACATCCTCTCCACATCCACAAGCCTATATATCTCCAACATAGATGTCAAATGCGATGAAAAGTAGATGGTGTAATCTAGCTATGAATATACCAAAATCCTGGATGTAATGCCAATATTTACTTATTTTATCTTACTGTATACTTAATGTATTTGACTGCTGGCTTTCTGTGCTTCTGGTAACTAATAGAGAGCCCAGGAGAGTTGGAGCTCCTCCAGCTTAAATTTGTCTAACATTTGAAGAAAGTACCGGAAGTGGCCAGATGTGATCCTGGGCTGCAGCATTGCCAAGGCCAGGCCTTGTGTCAGAGTGCCCCGCTTGGCTTATGAAGTCTATCTGAAAGTGAACCATTACTGTACAAAGGATCAGTGCTGAGACAGTGATTCAATACTTTGTATGTCTCAGATCTGGGTCCTTTGTGACTGAAACATAAGCAAGATTACACATGAGGAACAGCTGGAATCCAGGTGCAAGATAATTCCATGAACCATCTCCACCCTCTCCCCAAGAAGATCAAGATTTAATATTTTTCATTGTAGCTTCTTTCTTATTTTTTTTAACCAAAAATAATTTAAATCAGTTATTTACAAAAATGATATGTACAATACAAGCATACCCACCACTATAATACAAAGTAAAACAAATATTCTTAAATACTGAATATTAAATAACTAGTTCACAATTCTTGTTAAGGATACATTCCACCCCTGGTGCCTAATGGTCCTGGGAATCAGTGGACAGTGCGTAGTCCCTTTCTGAAACCTTCTTTCAGGCAAGTGGGGATCTGCATCAAGCAACCAGTATCTCTCTCAGCCCAACCCTGAACAATCAACTGGGATCAAGGGCAAACATCCTCAGTGAGCAAGGTCGTGATTACAAGCATAAGAGCAAGAAAGCCTTACTATAAATGTGCAGGACACATGTATATCAGAGAGAGAGAGAGAGAGAGAGAGAGAGAGAGAGAGAGAGAGAGAGAGAGAGAGAGAGAGCTAC